>NC_143533.1:12199115-12276615 GCF_031878675.1 Megascapheus bottae
TCCGGGGGCTAGGAATGTAGTTTAGTGTTAGAGTGCTTGCCTAGCATAAATTAAGCCCTGGGTTCGATGCCTCAGTGCCATATAAACAGAAAAGGCTGGAAGTGGCACTGTGGCTCAGTGGAAGAATGATAGCCTTGAACAAAAGAAGCTCAGGTATTGTGCCCAGGCCCTGAGTTAAAGCCCCAGGGCTGGAAAATTAAAAAGAAAAATAACCCATTCTTCTTTTCAAAGTAATTGCCTCAGTGACTGCTTCTCTAACATCTGTTGGAATTTTCTTATAAACTGAACTGTCTTAACTTAGCTGTAAGTTTTTTTTAAAGATACTAAATCCCCAACTCCTCTTAAATCATGCTGATGTATGTTTCTCCACAAGTTTCACTATCAGTGAAGTGGATGAATTATATATATACATATATGTATGTATACCTGTCCCCAGATTTCCATTTTTAGCCAGGGTTCTGGAAACCTTGGTCAAGACTTGACTACATAATCACCAACAGCTGAAATCAGCTGACATTAGTGATTTCAATCTGACTTCCCTAACTGCCCTCATAGAGGGAATGTGACTTATAAATTAATATGTCTCATTGCAGAATATATTAGCAGACGCATATGTCAGCTCACAGGTACACCTGTCAGAGGTGCAAGAAGTATAAAATGAACCTGAGTAGTTGTGACACTTGATAATATTTTAGCCCACTACGCTATCATGTGTTGGTTCTTTAAAAAAAAAACAGTGTTTGGGTGAGCCAGAAATTCCCAAAAAGAATACTTAAATGTTAGTTTCTGAACACTCCATGAATGTAAGATCATCCTTGGAGAACTTAAGTTCTTTGGTATTCCTGAGAAAGATACCGGAAGTGTTTTAACTCCAGTTGGTCTTCGAGAGGAGACAGAACATGGTCTAGAACAAGGTTGTCACACCCAAACTGGACAAGGAATTCTTACATGTGTGATGTATTTTTTTTTCAAGTTTTGGTAGGAATTGGTGCTGTTGGGTTTTGATATGTAAGTGTGAAAGAGATGTGAGATGTGAGCATCTGTGTGGTATGTGTGTGTGTGTGTGTGTGTGTGAGAGAGAGAGAGAGAGAGAGAGAGAGAGAGAGAGAGAGAGAGAGAGAGAGAGAGAGGGTGTTGGGCAGATTTGATCAGTTTTCCACTGTGGTGTGGAAATCCACATGAATTTTCCTGGTGATCACCTAACACAGGGATTTGGTTAGATACTTTAAGATGACTTTTGCTTTGGTGTTTCATAAATGTGTTCGGATTGCTTTCCTGGTGGGAGAGTACCGTGTGGATAATATCCTTTCCTTGCAATCATCTGCTCTTTGGTTATTATTGTTGTTAGCCAAAGCTAACTGCCCATTCACTCCTAACCTAACTTCTTAATCTAATTCAGTCTTGGATAGTTCTACATTCACTAAAAAAATAAAATAAAATAAAAAGGAAAGAAAACCAGATTGTAAGATATATTTTTGGTGACTAAAGTTTAGCCCCTTTGAGAGTTGGACCTTGTGTGCCACCCTCCTGAGAAGCCCTGAGCTTGCCTGCAGAATCATACAGCCTCTGTCCCTGCCCCCCTTTCTCGCCATTGCTTATACTATGTCTTCAATCCAACCCCGTCCTGCCTGTTTCACAGCCTCCCACACACACATACAGGAAAAGTTCATTTGTTTCAAAAAAGAAAGCTACTCATTGGTAAACACTCAGGAAAATGTGTCAGTTTAATTTCAAATTGATTTGTCAATTTTCCGTCCCATAATACCGAACTGAGATATGCTGCTGAGCCTCCTGAGATATTTTGACACAGTATCTACTAAAATGCAACTTAGCACATTGTCATCTATTTGGTTACAGAGGGCAAGACCCCACAATATAACATGAACTATAAATTATTAAATAATTAAAATTATTTGCAAAGGGACTTTAGTTCTCAATAGTAAAAAATATTTTAGCACAGAGTTCTTTTAGAATTCATTTTTTGTATACCTTTGTTTTTTAAGTGGCTATCACAAACCATTTAAAGAATGGGTTAAAGCACATCCACTTTGTACCCCTTACCCCCAGAGATTGGCTTTGAATTTGACTTAGAGAAAATTTGTTTTGAGCCCTCCTTAACTTTCTCTCCTTGATACTTCACAATGAACCCAACAATTTGTCACAACTGTTATTTCCTCAGGAAAGCCAAGAGCTAGAGTGACCCTATTTTCTGACTTTCTTTTCCTTTCATGGAGGCTGTGCTTTCTGATTGTAAACGTGCATCAACTTCAAACGTAAAGCACCCCCACACACACACATATACACACACCCTCCCTTGCCCCCATCCTGGTTTCCACAGTCCAGGAAAACCCAGGAACTGTTCTTGGCAAAGCTAATGGAAGGTACTTTGGTGATCTAGTTCACAAGTTGCTGTGACAACCCATATGACTCATGGCGTGACTCACAACAATTATAATTTCGGTTGTTGGCAAGGTGTTTCATTCCAACAGACATGAAGAAGCCATAGCAAAGTTGTTTTTTTTGTTTGTTTGTTTGGGGAGGGGGTATAGTTGACCCATTGACAAATACTCAGGAATAGAGATAACCTGGTATTCACAAAGTAGCTGGAAAGTTCATTGCCAAGGCCTTGTCTAGGAAGGGCATCCCAGACATGGAGTTGGCTGATCATGGAACATGACCAGAGCATACAAGCTAGGACTGTCATTAACAGACAATGTTGGTTGAGGACCTGGCATATCCACTCACATTCTTTATCCCGGAGGGATTTCAGAGTTGATGAGGGAAGGGACTAGGGTGAGATGGAGCTATTGGAAGGCTAGCAGTTTAGTGGCCACTTAGACCCCAGGAAACTATGGAAAACTTAAAAAAAAGAGGTGTAAAAGTTTCAGAATAAATCAGCTCATGCTGATTCCAAGTCAGAAAGGTATTACAGAAGAAAAGAATTTAGGGAGGCCTTCTAGATTTGGACACTGTGATCCAAGCATGTCATAGAGAGGAAGTGAAAGAAGTTTAACCCCGAATCCTCAAAACATCCCTCCTCCTCATCTCTGTTCCTAGTCAGCACCAACTTACTTCCTTCAAGATCAGGCAGCCTGCAGAAGCAAAACCCATGCCTCTCCCCAAATCCCCCCCCCCCCCACACACACACACCTGTGCCTGGAATTCATTGCCGTCTCCAGAGCCAGCCTAAGCCACTCACAGCCTAAGCCCTGTCACTTCTGCTGAGCATCTGTGAATTCCACAGAAAATCCAAATATTTTACTAAGTATTTCCGTCAAAGTATCTGATTAACGTAAGGTTTCTAAGTCAGAATCCAGATTCAAGCAGTGGACTGGACAAAATGTAATTTGCACAGATTTTATGATTTGCTTTGAAGTAGATGTGTTAATGTGTATGGGTGCACGCATGCTGGTACTAGGCCTTGACCTCAGGACCTCACACTCTCCCTTAGATTTTTCACTCAGAAATGGCACTCTGTCCACTTATATATCAACTTCCACCTTTTTGTTGGAGACACATAGACATTTCTGCCCAGGCTGGCTTTGAACCACAATCCTCAGCTCTCCACCTCCTAAGTGGATAGGACTACAGGGAGAAGACACTCGTGCCTTAGTGACTGACTCTTTAGAAGCAATAATCTAACTACTAAGATGAAAACAAAAATGCCTAGCCTACCAGATAGTAGTATCATTGATAGATTTTTTGCATATTTAATAATTGTAGGTATGAGTGAGTAAACTCTAATGAAGGGCTAAAAGTATATTATAGGAGTTTGGATGGCTCTAGATCAATAATGATGGTAATAATTATAAGACTCTCTAGAGTTGCAACAAGAACAGGAAACTACCACCAATTAGGCAGTTCTCAGATTCCAGGCAGTATTTTCAAGGTTGTGTATCATTATCTCATTTAATCTTCTCATGAGTCCCAGGAGCTTGGTACTACTTGCACCATAATTTAGATGAGAACATTGATCTGAGGAATGAATATCTTAGCTTGAAGAAGTGAAAAAACTTGTTAGCTCACCAGCTCCTCAGAGACAGAGCCCAGACTCACAGCAGAACAGGCTGTTTTCCCATGTGCCAGCCTATGGTTTCCAGTATCACCGTAGCCAGTATTTGGGGCCACTTAGCGCAGGGTACGTGGTTTTCAATGTCTGTTTATGTAATATTTGTCGAGATCTTGTGAGATACATAGTGCTACTGTTCCCATTTCCCAAGTGGGTCTCTACAACTGGTATTCGGTTGTGGAAGAAGGAATAAAGACAATGTATAACTCAGGCGCTGGTGACTCACACCTGTAATCCTAGCTAGTCAGGAGGCTCAGAGCTAAGGATAGTGGTTCAAGGCTAACCCAGACAGGAAGGTCCATGAGGTCCAGTGAATCTCCAAAAATTCAGAAGTGGAGCCGTGGCTCCAAGTGACTGAATGCTTGAGGAAAACAGCTCAGGGACATTGTCCAGG
The DNA here is from genome assembly GCF_031878675.1 of Megascapheus bottae. Taxonomy (NCBI): domain Eukaryota; kingdom Metazoa; phylum Chordata; class Mammalia; order Rodentia; family Geomyidae; genus Megascapheus; species Megascapheus bottae. The sequence continues at coordinate 12,203,579 of NC_143533.1, forward strand.
CTGAGTCCAGCCCCATGACTGACCAAAAGCAAAAGCAAAAACAAGAACGAGAGACAATCCCTAAAGACGATTTCTTCCAAAGCAAAGAACTTCTTGGGTGAAAGTTGAAAGAACTTCATAAAATGTAGAACGGAAGCCACGGGCAACATGGTAAAAAAAAAAAAAGCTAACTGAAGCTTTCTTTGATTAGTGATGGGCTTCTCCGCTTAATGTACCCATTGATTGTAAGAAAGGAAAATGTAGTTCTGACCTACATGAAGAAATTTGCCTACCCTAGGTGGTCTCTAGAACCTGTTCAGCTTTCTGCTTTTAAATTATAATAATTACTTGTCTTTTTCACACTTATGAAGATGCATTCATGTCACTGTTCATACAATATATCGGAACCTCTGTTCTAGTGCTTCTAGAAGAGTGATGTTTCCTTCAAGAAGTAATAAATATTTCTGTGTCATGAACTTATTATGTTGCACAGAAACAAAGCCTTCCATTGTTATTAATGACATTTATGACAATTTGCTCAGTGTTTTGTTTTGTTTTGGGCCTTTGTGTGATGTTTGAAGCTTGAACTCTGTTCTCCCTAGAATTTCTGCTCAAGTCTAGTGCCCTACCACTGGAACCATAGCTCTGCTTTTTGCTGATGAACTGAAAAGTGTCCTGTAACTTTCCTCATCAGCTCGGCTGATTTTAAATCGTGATCCTCAGACCTCAGCCTCCCTACTATCTAGGATGGCACTGCTATACTTCTTTAAAAAATCAGATCAATTTGATGCTTCCTATATCATTGCAAATTATGTGTATCTGTCTGTCAAATGGGATGGTTGAGAAAGGGTATCCTCAAAACCTAGCAAGTAGGTTTATCTGAGTGTAAAATTGAGTTTGGATTCGATTTAGGTCTAAAAAAACAACAAAGGAATGGCCGGGAATTTGGCCTAGTAGTAAGAGTGCTTGCCTAGCATGCACAAAAGTTGATTCCTTGGTATCACGTACATAGAAAAAGCTGGAAGTGGTTCTGTGGCTCAAGTGGTAGAGTTCTAGCCTTGAGAAAACCAGGGACAGTGCTCAGGCCCCGAGTTCAAGCCCCAGGACTGGCAAAAATAAGTGAAAACAAAGGAGAAAGAGATAGAGATAATGCCCCTAACTTTGTCAATTTAAATAAATTTTCTTCTTTACTAATTATATAGCCAAGACAGTCCTTTGGCCTTTTTTATTATAATTGATGCCCATGTCTGTGCATTATTGCTGACAAAAATTTTCATTATCAGGCTTACCCAATTTGTCTTTCTGTCTTTGAGTGTTCAAGATCCTTTGCTAGTGGAATTTTCTCCACCATCTCTAGGCATGCTGTTTTCTTTTATCTTTCCTGTGTGGGAATAATAAATCTTTTTCTGTTACACTGCTCTGTCACTTGGGCATTGAGTCTAGATCCTGTATAGTCAAGAAACAAGCACAATAAAAGGTAAACTGAGGAACTTCAAATGCTAGAATGTGTACTAGATTAATGCTTGGATACATTTTACATTTTTTTTATTCTTGAAGAAAGAAGAAAAATGGATAATGGATAATTCAGAAACCTGCAGTATAGGACCTAAGAAAGAAAAGTTTGGAAGGATCCAGTAGCCTATCCTCGTATAAGGACAGGGCTGTGGGCAAGCAGATTTAATAGCTTTCCATTTTCTAGCTCCTGCTCTGTGCTTAAGATTGCAGGAGGCATGGTATAGCATAGAACGTTTTCCTCATTTGTCTCTAATTGATTGGTTTGAAGGGGAGAAGGTACCTCTGTGAGGCAAAGACTTCGTAATGAATGGATGGCAGGAAAGCACAGTGCTGAGGTTCCAGTGAGACGATGTGTTACTTCTATTGGGGCTCAGATGACAGATCTAAGTTCCATCTAAAAGAGTCTAGAGACTTAGGTAGGACCCCCTATAGGTTAGTGGAAGGCTCAGTCTGAACAAAAGTATGAACTTAAGTGGCTAGAATAGGATATCAATTGAAAAATTAGTAATAAATGCGGGGCTTTGGGAAGAGGTGGCAGGATTTGGCTTCCCCTCCTAACCAATGAGGAGCCACAAAGCACGTGTGGAAAATGCAGGAACCGTCAACAGGGCTGCTGCTTCCATTGCCACTTAATATGATCAAAATCTGGTACTCCTCCCAGCCCTCCTCCCTTCCTGTGAGCCCAGAGGAGATTCTTAATCCAGAACTGGAGCTGCTGCTGCCGTTGTTTCTGACTGCTCATGTGACTGACTGTGTAGGAAAAAAGTGCTTACTGAGGCAGGAAAGATGGGAAGACTGTTCTAGCAGTCAAGTAAACCTATTTCCCATGTCTGTCTCCTTAATTTTAAGATCTATTTGGAAAACTATTTCACAAAAGACCATTTCATTGATATCAGAGGCAAGAATTAAGCACTCTGAATTTTGTGGCCAATGCTTTTTCTTGCTTGCTTTCATTCTGCCGCTAATTGGCTGGAGACTGCTATGTCTTCCAGACTGAGAAGCTATGTCTTCCTCCCACCGTGTGTGTGTGTGTGTGTGTGTGTGTGTGTGTGTGTGTGTGTGTGTGTGTGTGCATGCACATGAGCGAAGGTATGTGCCCCGTATGCGTATATGACAATATTTACAGTTCTTAGCTTTTTCACTCATGGCTGGCACTCTACCACTTGTATCGCAGCTCCACTTCTAGCTTTTTGCTGGTTCATTGAAAATAAGAGTCTCACGAACTTCTCTGCCCAGGCTGACTTCAATCTTGGATGGTAACATTTCAGCCTGCTGAGTAGCTAGAAAGACAGGCAGGAGCCATCAGCACCTGACTCTTCTCCCAAAACCCCTTCCCTCAGAAGCAAATTAACTTCATTAAAAAAAACCTTGTTCTGCTACCTCCAGGAGGTAAAAAAAATGTTCATCTAGTTAGTTGGATGAGAAAATAAGAAGGATACCACCACTCCCTTTTCTTCTGATTGCTATTTCTTCATTCTCTTAAGAGAGAGGAGATTCTGCAGTTTTACCTGAAGAACATGAATGTCCAGATGAGCGATTTCATCAGCTCTGTCCTCTTATGAAGCGTGTTGAGAGAATGTGTCTGTCTCCCTTTACAGCATGTCTTTTCGTGTCGACCACACTAAAAATTCACTTTTCCTCACCAAGTTGGAACTTGGGAATAATTGATTGTTATCTGTCTGCGCCTTTCGTAGACAGGATAACACCATTGCCTCCAGAGAACAGGTGAAAAACTAAACTGTGTCCCCCAAGGCAAATGAAATAAGTGTTTGGTCCCCTGTGTGAAATTTCCTAATAACTTAACTGGGCAGCCTCTGGGCCCCTGGAGGCTTTCTCCACAAGCGTATTCCCTCTCTTTGTTAAGATTGCTTATTAAAAATGATTTTATAATGAAGTTGCCTCAAATAGCAGCTCTTTTTCCTGGTTGTCCTTGAAGCGGTGGTAAAAAAGAATCTTGAGACAACTGTCTAGGGTTTTCCTTCTTGTTAAAAACTTTGCTCTCACCAACATTACTCTTGATTTTTTTTTAAGGAGACAAAATCTGACAGGAGTCCTTGTACACTTGATTATGTTGCTTCAAATCATATGCAAGGCATTATTGGTAGTTTAGCGTCATTTGAGCTCAGGAATGGAATTGAGTCCCTGTGGACTAAGGACATGAAATCGACAGGTGAAACCAGGTCTCTTAGGCTTTTTTCGCATAGCCAAAGGGTGTGAGTGTGACCAGCAACAGTGATTTCTAGTTATGTCATCTGTTTGGTCTTACTTGTGAACTATTACTTTCCAGCCATAAGGACCTGTTATGAAGAGAAATCAAATAATTAATAATCAGAATCATTTCTTTCTTTCTTTTTTTTTATTGCCAGTCTTGGGCTTGGGCTCAGGGCCTGAGCACTGTCCTTGGACTTTCTTAAGGCTAGAGCTCTACCACTTGAGCCTCAGCACCACTTCTGGCTTTTTTTTTCTATGTATGTGGTACCGAGGAATCAAACCCGGGTATTCGTGCATGCTAGGCAAGCACTCTACCACTAGGCCAAACTCCCGGCCCCAATCAGAATCATTTCTATACCTACTATATAAAGTCAGAGATTTCTTTCTTTTTTATTATTTTTAAGAAGTTGTACAACATGGTTTCAATTCTGCAGGTCAGTTTAAATACAGTGGATTTTTTTTTTTTTTGAAGCATTGGAGTATTTGTTTTTTTAACCGGTTGTTCAAAAAAGGTTTCAGTTCAACTAGTCAGATGATGAGTACGATACGTCTTGATCATTGTCACCCTTTTTGTCATTCATCAGAGACTTCTTAATCAATGTGGCAATTAGGAGAAGAAGAATTTTTTTTAAAAAAATCAGGCTTTGTTATCTCATGAAAGCAGCCTGGCTTTTAACGTTGGCTTTCACTGTGATGTATTTAACATAGGAAACTGGAAAGCAGTTGCCAGTGAGGCTGCTTCCTGTGTGATCGCCCCCAGTAAGCTGAATTCTCAGCTAGCAGCACAGGAAATGTCCAGGCCTGTAAGATTGTGAGAGATGGATACAGCTTGAAGTACTCCCCTTGCTTTACCTCTGTGAGGCCATGGATCCTCAGAGGAATCCCGGTTGGTCTCCGATGAGTGTGGTCACGTATGCTCTTGAAGAGGCGCCATTGTGGATCTGCCTGCTAGCAGGGAGGGCCAGAGTCTTGTGTGACTCTCCTTAGGATGACTGCAGGCAGACGGCCACATGGGGCCATAGACCCCAAGGGCTGCATCACTCAAGTGACCATTTTATTTTCTTTCTATCCTCTATCCACCCACCTGTTACCTACCTACTTACCTACTAACCACTAACCTGCAGATGTATCTATCTACCTACTTACCTCTCTGCTGCCTATTATCATCTTCTAACTATCAATGAATTACCTATCATCTATCTGTAGATCATCTATCTATATTATCTACCTATCATCTACCTACCTACCTACCTCTATCTACTATCTATCTATCCAGAAACCTCATGGTGTAAATCTTAAAAGGGCTCAACAAAATTCTGCTTCTTCTTCTCTGTCTTCCTTTACTATTTCCTCCTCCTCCTCCTCCTCATCCTTTTCCTCCTCCTCTTCCTCTCCCTCTTCCAGTCGTGGGGTTTAAATTCATGGCCTGGGCACTGTCCTTGAACTTTCTTTGTTCAAGGCTAGTACTCTACCACTTGAGCCATAGCTCCACTTCTGGACTTTTTGAGTAGTTTATTGGAGATAAGAATTTTAGTTTTGTTTGTTTGTTTTGTTTTGTTTTTTTGCCAGTCCTGGGCGTAAGCTCAGGGCCTGAGCACTGTCCTTGGATTTTTTTCTCTCAAGGATAGAACTCTACCACTTGAGCCTCAGCACCACTTCTAGCTTTTTCTAAGTATGTGGTACCAAGGAATCGAACCCGGGTCTTTGTGCATGCTAGGCAAGCACTTTACCACTAGGCTAAACTCCCGGCCCAAGAATTTTAGTTTATAGGCATGAGCCTCCAGCACCCAGCCAAAATTACTTCTTTAGGGGGGGGGGGGAAGAGAGAAAAACAGAACATATTGTATAAAATATATTCTCTGACTTTTTTTTTTTTTTTGCCAGTCCTGGGCTTGAGATCAGGGCCTGAGCACTGTCCTTGGACTTTCTCATGGCCACTTGAGCCACAGCACCACTTCCACCTTTTTTCTGCGTATATGGTACTGAGGAATCGAACCCGGGTCTTTGTGCATACTAGGTAAGCACTCTACCACTAGGCCAAACTCCCAGCCCCTGACTTATGTTTTTGAGGTCCTCACCCTCACATTTTAACAAATTCCTCCTACCCTCTCTTCCCAATTTAAGAAAGAGAAAAGGGAAACCTATCGCTTTTCATTGTCAACAGGATCTTCTTATTCCACTCTTTATTAAGCTTCTAGAGCTTTCTATCACCTGAGCAGTCTGAAGGTCTAAGTTTCAGGATCAAGGCCCGTGCCTGTCTGGTACTCATGGTTCTGTGGCTATTTTCACACAGTTCACCATGCTTGCAGTTGTGCTCTCCATTAGTGCTCAGTTTCTGCCTGACTTCCTGCATGGGCCCATGCCCATACATCGGGTCATCTGCTTTGGCCCTTCTTCTACACTTGTACCAGTGTTTCTGCTTTAGCAAAGGCCAAGACTGCTGAGTCTTCTCTAACCCTCCTTCTTAAGGTCACTGCTGTCCCCACTCTCCCTTGTTAATCAAAGGCCATCAATGCACTGTAAAGTATTTGTCCCACTACCAGTCTTTTTATTTTAGTTCATTGGCTTTAGCAGATGACAATTGTGCCCTCAGTTAATATCTGTAGTGTACATGCACTTTTCTTGCTTTTTTCTGTTCTATTTTTTTTTAGCTGATAATAGGGCTCAAACTCAGAGCCATTCACTCATTCATTTGCTGGGCTGGTGCTCTATCACTTGAGTCGGATCTCTAGCTGAGCTTTTTGTGACTTATTTGAGTCATAGTCCTCTAGACCTCAGCCTCCTAAGTTGCTTGGATTCAGGAGTGAGCCACTGGTGCCTCGCTTCAAAAAGGGCTTCTTCATATGCAGCAATTTACCACACGAAGATTTAAATTTTCCTACAGCAATTTGTTAGATTGAAGTCAGACTCCCATCCAGAGGTTTAGAATTACTTGAAAAAACAATCTAAAGAAGAAGCACGTACAGTTTCTCAGAGTGACCCCTCAAAAGCTATTTGCTTTTATTATCAATGCCAGGTTTCTATAACCCCAAAATGTTCATGCCTGCAGAGGCAAAGAGTGGAGGAATATTTCCAGGTACCACTGAAAACCTACATAAATACAAAGGAGAAAACTACCTATTAGAGAATTGGCCGACCTTTCCAAGACAAAGTGTATAGTGTTCTATCAAGGGAAATATACTATATTTGTCCAGTCTGGGGAGAAAAAAAGCCATCCTAAAGTCTTAAGCAATTTCTTTAGTAGATTCTCTGATAATCTCAGATTACTTATTGAATTTTGAGGTAAATTCTAGAGAGAAATGATGACATTTAGTATTCAAGGTTAGAAACGTAATGGTATTGTTATTTTTTTGTCTGATCTGGGGCACAGACATATGGTTCCTTTATTTAGCTGGTACCAAGGAATACAAGGACTATTGTCCAGCTCCGAAGAAGTTTCATATTATCCTGGTTTCTGGCCCCTTTTCCTTGGAATTCTTTGGAAAATAACCCTCTTAACCTTCTATAGCTTCTTCCTGACTTTTGTTTGTAGCTTTTTTTTTCCTTGAATCTAAACAAGAAGAGCAAAATCATCCCCTCCGGTATCAATTGAGTGGAAACCTTGCTTATAAATGAGAGAATGAGATGTGACCCAATAAAAGAATCTATTTTAATTTTAATTTATTTCCTGGTGGCCTTTTATGCCTCCTTAGGCAATGACCTAACCAATTCTATCTTAACATTGACTTTTTTTTCTTCTTCCAAGGTCAAAAAGCACTTTGGAATGATTACAAGGAGAGAATTAATGTTTTTGCCCATCACATAAAGCCCATCTCATCATATGAAATTTAATCCTCACTTTTCTGAGCTTTGCAGTAATTCTTGTCTCATTAGGCATCTGTAAGCAAATTCAGAAAAAAACAAAGGTGAATGATATGAAGTAAGATTTGGGGCTATTGAAGCTGACTCTGTGTGTGTGTGTGTGTGTGTGTGTGTGTGTGTGTGTGTGTGTGTGTGTGTGTGTGTGTTTCTGAGAACTGTCCAAAATTTGAACTGTAGAGCTTATTGGACAGTCTCTCAAGACCCTTGAGCCATGCCCTCCTCCTCAGTCCTTTTGCTTCAGTTTATTTTCAACTAGGATTTCTTTCTTTTGCCTGAAACTAGGCCTCAGATCATGACCCTCCAACTTCTCCGTCCTGAGCAGCTAGGTTTACAGGAGTGCGCCACTACATGAAACTGGAGGGGTTTTTTTGTTGTTTTCCTTTTTAAATAGAGATGCCTTCTCTCCTACCCTTTCCTCTCCAGCTTAGACAGGAGTATTGGATGCATGGTGAAGTGTCATCGTTACTCTGTGGTGTACTTTTTGTTTATTTGTTTGCTTGTTTGTTTGTTAGTTTCTGAAGGCCAGTCAGGAAAAGCTGATTTGCTGTCACATGCACCATTTCTACAGATTTACTTTACCACCCTCCACCCCCCTCCCCACACACACCCCTGCAAACAAAGAATTCCGTTTGATTGTCCTAATTCAAAGAACTTTCCATGACCTGCTTTGCTGAAGTTACCTCGTCATGTGTATAGTTGGGATTATTTGAAGATAGGAAAATACTTTCATTTCCATTTTGGAAGCTACATGAAACAGTTATCATTTAGATGAGGATGCTTTTATTGCCCAGAATTACTCTACCTGAGATTCCTTTGGTGGGTTCCTCATAGAACCAGGGTGGATACTATTGACAAAGATTGTCTTAGAGTTTAAGCCCCTCCTAAGGTCAGGGAAGTGCTCCGGTATAAGGAAGAATTAGAGAAGGCCTGATTAAGAGACTCTGACATACCAGCTAGTGGCTTTCTACACGTAGCCCAAACCTCATTAGAAAGCTTCTCATATTGTGTCATCACCCTTAACTGAGCTCAGCTCACCATCCCAGACTTGGAAAACTTCTAGCAGCAAGTCTCTTGGCATTAAAATCTAAGTTATATCTCCCTCACACTGAATGAAGAAAGGTCCTATCTCATTCTCGGAGAGAAGATACTAGGATTCCCAACTGAATCCAGTCAATGCCTGGATCTTACAATGACTTCCTCATAGAATACATAGAAACTCTGAAATGTGCACACAGAGTGAGTGCTTTGGGGAAATGCTCTTGGAAAAGAGTGCCTATTAGGCATGGAAGAAAATGGGTTTGGCAACTGTTGCCACCACCAAGGTTTCTCTGGAAGCCAAAGGAAGGTTAGATGGATGGCCGTTTGTTTGTTTTCTGTCCTAGAACTAGGGCTTAAACCCAAGGCCTAGGTCCTGTTCATGAGCTTTTACCCTCAAGGCTGGAACTTTAGCATTTGAACCACAACTCCATTACTGTTTTTGTCTGAATTTCTTGTCTGGGCTTAACTTCTAACTGTAATCCTCAGATCTCAGTGTCCCGAGTAGCTAGGAATACAGGTATTGTCCACATATTTTTCTCAATTATTAAAATAATAATAATGATGATGCATTTCTAACTATTTGGGCTCATGTGAAAAGTATTCACAGAAGTACAAAAAGAGAATGGCTTCAAAGACTATTTAGACACATTATATGATACTTTTTTTATTTTGACAGTCCTCTACTGAATGAGATTCAGTATCTAAAATATTTTTGGAGGGTCTATTTTTGCCCATCCTCAGGCTGGTTTTTAATACTTGTGATTGATATTCTACTCTCATTTTGCCTGTTAGCAGTGATCTGTATATAAAGCCAGAATTAAATGTAAAATTAGTAGTCTGGCCAGGCGTGGTGGCTCATACCTGTAATCCTAGCTACTCAGGAGGCTGAGATCTGAGGATCAGAGTTCAAGGCCAGCCTGGTCTCAAAAGAACTCTTTATCTCCAATTAACCTCTAGAAAATGGGAAGTGGGGCTTGGCTCCAGGGTAGGGCAGTAGCCTTGACTGAAGAGCTCAAGCCCCATGACCCACAAAAAGAAAAAAAAAAAAAAGATTACTGGTGGCTTATAAAGAGTAAAATATCTTGGGCTTCTGATCCCTTTAATCTGTGTTATCATAAAAAAAAAACATAACTTCTCAGACCAATGGCTCACACCTGTAATCTTAACTACTCATTAGGCTCACAGTTCAAAGCCAGCTTGGGCATAAGAAGTCAGAGATTCCATTTCTAAGTAGCCAGCAAAATGCTGAACTGGAGGAGCAGCTCAAGTGCTAGAGAGTATGTAGAGAGTGCTAGTGAGTGTTGTAGAAGCTTGGGTTCAAATCCTGGTCCTGACAATGAACTTCTCAGTAAAGCTTATCACGGATTTTACTTAGTCCTTCTAAATCCTGACCTCCCCTCAGATTTAGTGAAATTTGTTTTGGCTTTTTACTTCTAAGAATAGAAGATGTCAATGTAAGGAGGGGAAAAAAAATCCTAAAAAATCCAAACTATCTTCCTGGATGCTGGTGGCTCTCACACCTATAATCCTAGCTACTCAGGAGACTGAAATCTGAGGATCCTGGCTCCGGAAGCCAGGGAAGAAAGTCCCTGAGACTCTTATGTCTAATTGACTAGCAAAAAAAAACAGAAATGGAGCTGGGGCTCAAGTAGTAGAACTGCTGCCCTTGAGTGAAAAGGCTCAGAGTACCAAGGCTATGAGTTCAAGCACCAAAAAAACCCAAAACAAAAGCCTCATGGTTTGGCTATGTTTATTTGTATAGGTATTGCTGGGATTTTCACAGTTAAAAATACCCCTGAGCAGGGCACCAGTGGCTCATGCTCATAATCTTAGCGACTCAGGAGGCTGAGATCTGAGGATCATAGTTCAAAGCCAGCCAGCTTGGACACAAAACACCATGAGACTATTATCGTCAGTTAACCACTAGAAAACTGGACGTGGCACTGTGGCTCAGTGGTAGGATACTAGCCTTGAGCTGAAGAGCTCAGGGACAACAACCAAGCCCAGAGTTCAAGCCTCGTGACCCACAAAAAAAAATAATAATTTTAAAAAGTAACCCTATGCACAGAGGAACCCAAAGCCACAGATAGTTGACAGGGCTGGATTAGAAACTAGCAGTTTTCACAGTTGTTGACGTTTCAGACAAGTATCTAACTTTTAGGGTTCAGCTGCCATCAGGTTTTATCTAAGTGGAGTTTAATTGGAGCAGGCTCTCCAGTGTTTAGTTACTGAACCTCTTGCCTTAGCAAAGAGAGGGCTTTTCTTTCTCCTGGTTGGTAATGAAGCGAATTCACATTATTCTCTTCCACAAAGAAAATGAACAGATTAAAGAAACTCTTTACCTGGTGTGAAAGCTTCCATAGTCCCAACCATTTCTCCCTGGGAAGATCCCCAGCCAGCCATTCTTTTGGATTTTTTTCCCCCTAATGTCTGAGTCCCTGGGAAAGGAATTCTGAAACTGGCTCTGGACAGGAGCAGCTTGGTCAGTCTGCCCTGCGTCATTACCATAATAATGACAGACCTTGGCAGGGAGCGGCCTTTCAAGGGATGGGGGGGAGGCAGGAGGGTCTCTTGTGTCTTCACTTAATAAGGAGTCCCTTGGATGCAGTTATCAAGTAATCCATCACAATTTGCTCTTTCCCAGATTATAGCTGACCCACCCATCTGAATGCACACATTGTGCAAGGAGTCACTTCTTCTTTGCAACACAATGCTGAACATGCATATGACAGCAATATTTCTCATAGAAAGGTAGCTAATGAACTGAAATGCAAAGGGATGGGTATTTTCAATGGATAATATGAATGACTCCTTAATTTCTTTTCCTGGAAAAAAAAATAATGTATGTGTGTGTGTGTGTGTGTGTGTGTGTGTGTATCTATGTGTGTGTGTCTATGTCTACGTCTGTCTGTTGGTGCCAGCATTTCATTGAATGATTCATATTACTGTCAATTACACACCCTGTTGGAGAACAGCCACTAGGCAGCCGCCAAGAAAACACAAGTCTGAAAATCTTTCTGTTTTAAGAAAACTACATTCATGGCCACCCTTCCCATGAGGAATACATATATAGGTCCCTACTTGCCTAGGAAAAGGGACCAAGCCTGGCCCCCTTCCTCTTTGTGAATTAAAGGAGTCACTTTGACATTCTGAGAGATTGATTCCAGGGACCAGAGGCCAGACTTGGGTTTGGTTTCTGGTGTTTATTTATTTATTTACTCTCCCTGTCTGTCTGTCTCTCTGTCTCACTCCCTCCCTCCCTCTCTCCTCCCTCCCCCCCCCCCCCAGCATGTTACAAAACACAGCCCTGGTGTTATAAAACCGGATTTCTCGTTATGAATCACAGCAGTTTTGGTCTGGCATTTCCAGAGAGGCCTCCTGGAGCAGAATGGAGGAGCTGTTTATCTTCTTCCCAGTCTCTGACACTTGGGGCTCCTCACTGTTTTTCCTACCTTGCCCTCCCCTGCCCCTCCTGCTCCTCCCTCTTTTCCCCCTTCCTTCATTCTCCCCCATCCCATTCTCATTGCTCAGTCATTTAAGGGCAACTAAAACTACAGTTAAATTACACTACATTTTCTTTTAGGCTGTTCAATCCTGTTGAAAAGTCAGATTTTCTGTGGGCAAAATAAAGACTGTGACAGTCAGATGTCTCCCTCCCTCCCCCCCCAAATGTGTGAGGTTTAACAGAATGTCTCTATAATACTCCATTTACGGTTGCCTCAATCATTCACACATTTCAGGAGGGTGGGGGAAGCAACTAGAGTAACTGCTTGGTGCTTTCCCAGTTCTGCACCTGGAGCTAAGTTTCTATCTGGTTCCTAGAATCAGACATTGCAAATACGGAGTAGTGATGACGTTGGTCTTATCAGAAATATTATCCATAATCCAGATACCTGTGTCCAACTAATGTTAACACCAAAAGGAAATGTAAGGTTTTAAGCAAAAAGAGCACGCAGGGAGAAATAAGGCAAATAGAGGAAAGGTCATTGGGGTATGCTCCCGGGCGAACCCCTGGGTCGAGACCAGAGAGGTTACTCCAAAGCTGGTTACAGCAGGGCTTTAATGACTAGGGTAAAAGTGGAACTGGTAGTCAGCCGGAATTCTTAGCAGGGGCTTGTTTTGCAAATGTGGACAATTCCATATAAGCAGGCCCCAGGAACAGCTAGGCAGGTGGTATTTTGGGCGGGGGAGTGGTTCCCAATGCCTCTACACCACCCCCACCCCTCACCCTCCACCCCCCTGCACAAGGCCTGACAGGAAATATGTACTTCCATGCACTGGTAGTTCATGCCTGTAATCCTAGCTGCTCGGGAGGCTGAGATCTGAGGATCAATATCAAAGCCACCTTGGGGAAGGAAAGTCTGAGAGATTCTTATTTCTAGTTAACCAACAAAAAGCCAGAAGTGGAGCTGTGGCTCAAATGGTAAAATGCTAGTCTTGAGAAAAAAAAAATTTTCAATGACAGTATCCAGGTCCTGAATTCAAGCCCCAGTACTAGCACACAAAAGGACAAGAAAAATCTTTGAAAGACAAAGGATTATGAGTTGGGTGAAATCAGCCTCTCCTCTTACCTTAATTTGGTTGTGGAATCAAGCCCAAAACAAAACTGAGCCTAGAAAAAAAAAGTAGATATTTTGGATGATTATGAAATTTGAATATGCATTGTTATTTTACATGATAGAAAGATTAAACATGTATATTGTCAGGTGTGGTAACGCTATGATAATTGTTTTCCAAAAAGTTTTCTATCACTTAGAGCTGAAGATTGAAATAGTTGCAGATAAAGTGGCAAGATATCTGAGATTTTCTTCAAAATGCTCCAAAAAGTCAAGTGTGATGGATAGGAGGAAGCAATGAACGAAAGCATAGAAGCAAAATACAGCGTCAGCTGGGGAATATTAGATTATGTGACTCAATTTCTGTATGATCGAAATTTTCATGTTGTCTGTGATTTTCTAAGATGATTATATTATCATTTGCCTTTTGTCCATTTTGGAGGATGATGATTCTTTAGTGAGAAAGATACGGCAAGAGTGTGGCTATCAAAACCAGGAAATTGACGATTATAATCTGTGCAATCCTGTAGAAATTCTGCAGGAATTGCTAACATGCAGATAATGTAACAAACACTTCTTTTGAAAGGTTTCATTGTGATTTATATCATTGAATGTTATGTTTCCTGAGACTGGGTGTCACCATGTGCCTGGACTGTCCTGGACTCCTGATCCTCCTGCCTCAACTTGTGCCGGGTGCTCAGATCACAAGCACCACCATGCCAGACTGAAGAAAAAAACACTTTTTAAAATCAGATTGCCTCACTTCATTTCTTAAGGCAAAGAGGCAGAAACATTAATTGCTCTTGGTACTGGATTGGTTTCAATGTTACAATGGTCAGAGATGCCTCAGTGTGAATGTAGAATGGGCCAGAGAGAGTTCAGTGATGGCCTTCCTCTTCTTTTTTGACATGGAAACAGGCTTACAGATGAGAATTCAAAAAAGTGACCCTTTCCCATTCCACCCAGCTCCCAAGCTGCCTCTGTCTTTTCTTTTCTTTTCTTTTTTGCTATTGTGAGACTTGAACTTGAGACCTGGGCACTGTCCCTGAGCTCTTTTGCCCAAGGCTATCACTCTACCACTTGGAGCCACAGTACCATTTCTGGTTTTCTGATGGTTCACTGGAGATATGAAGCTCACAGACTTTCCTGCCCAGACTGGCTTTGAAGCACGATCCTCATATCTCAGCCTTCTGAATAGCTAGGATTATAAATGTGATCACCCGCACCAGCTAGCTACTACCTCTTTCTGACCTTCAAAATACTCATTAACCATCCACCCTTTGAGGATCAAAGTAGTTTTCTAATCCAGACTGGTGACTGTGTTACACATCACTTGACTCTAAATTATCTCTTCTTTCATTGAACTCCATTTCCAAGTTATGCTGACTTGGGCGGGTTTCCCGGCCTCTTACTGGGCATAGCTTTCTGTCAGGGATGGGACAATAGACTGAAGTGACAATTGAGGCCTAAAGCAAGACACAAGGACCATCAGCCACTTCGGCTGTGCCTCTTCCAAAAGGCCAAATGTAGTTTACGGTGAAATTCCAAACATCACAATCAAAATAGGGCTGTTTTTCTTCCAAAGGAAAGCCGAGTCCTGTCTGGAAATTGGGGCCAAAACCCTTTCAAGCACTAACTTAAGCTGCCAAAGTCTTTGCTGCTCTGCATGAAATCACAGCGTACAGCCATCTCAAGTACAGGATTGGCCTGGCATTTGTAATTTTTACAACCTGGAATAGGGTTTTCTGAGAGGCTTCTAACGAGCAACCTTCTGACATGGAAACATGTAGTTGTACAAACAGAAACATAGAGCTGCTAGAGAGAGGCGGGAAGGTGGTGGGGGTGTAGAAGGGGGATCCCATAGAAAGAAGGAAAAGAAAAGAGAGAGAGAAAGAAAGAAGAAAAGAAAAAGAGCTAGAGAGATCTGTCGCCTATCGGTGTGGGCTATGGAGCGAGCAGTCTTAGGAACTGATCACTTTGCCTGCTCTTTGGTTCAGAACTCTGCCTTCTCCAGTCTGTTGGATGTCTCCTGCACCACCAAAGTTACACTTTTGCCAGGTGCTGGTTGCTAGAGAGACTCTTATCTCCAGTTAACTACCTGAAAACAGGAAGTGGAGTTGTGGCTCAAAGTAGTAGGGCACTAACCTTGCCTAGGCATAGGGGGTGGGGAGAGAGCTCAGGGAAAGTACTAAGGCCTTGAGTTCAGACCCCATGACTGACAAAAAAGAATTAAAAAAAAAAACTCTCATATTTCATTTCTTCATCTAGGAATCTCCCTGGTCTTACTGACTTTCTAATACATAAAAAGCACCAAGCATAGAAAAAGAAAATGGAATCTCTCCATAAACTACTCCATTTTTCCTACTTTTGTTACAGTTATTAATTTTTGTAGTCCAGGGGCTTGAACTCAGGGCCTGGGTACTGTCCTGAGCTTTTGTGCTTAAGGCTAATGTTCTACCACTTGAACCACAGCTCCACATCTAGTTGTGTGTGGGGAGGGGTAGGTTTAATTATAAATATTCACAGACTTTCCTGACCAAGCTGGCCGCAAACCATGATGCTCAGACCTCACCCTCTTGAGCAGCGAGGATTACAGATATGAGCCACCCATGGCTGGCCCTTTTTTAATTTGAGGTGGAGGTGAGAGACAAAAAAGTATATGAGTAAGTAGGTAACAATGCTTTGTATGCAGCTGTTAAATAAAGGAATGATATGAGACCCGACCCCATAGTAACTCTTTAAAGTCACTGTGGATAAAGTGGTGATTAACTAATACTTGAAATCATAAAAATCAAAGAGGAGTAGGTAGAATGTTCCAGGCTTTGGTGAATAGAAATGTTGTGTATAGATGTAGCTGCTGTTGCTCAAGGTATGCTTTCACCCTGAGGATTTCAAAATTTATTTTATCTTTTTATTTTTAAGTTTTGCCTGCTAAAATGTATCTGCTTAATTTACTCATAAAACAAGATAGTCATCTTGTCAAAGAGCAGTAACTGGACAGAAGAAAGCAAGAAAGGATCTTGTTTCCATTTCTTGATTCCCAGGGAAATGTGTTTAAAGAGCCCACCGATCTGTCTTAGGATGCCCCCAAATGGCTTTTTGATCAGCTTGTCCAGAACTGGCTTTGGATCCTATGCAGAGAGTTTCAGTCTTGAGCCCTCGAGGGCGGTAATCTAATGGGAAGTATGTAGGGAAGGTACTCTCTCAGTTCCCAGAGGAGGAAAGAATCATTTCCCCTGGTTATCCTTATGGAAACACAGCTTGCCCCATTGTCTAAAGCTGTTTGTGAATTCCTGCTTCTGGCCTGTTCTCATGGACAAGAGTTAGGCATCAAAAACTACAGTTAGGCCTACTAAGGCACCCATACAAAACAAGAGGAGAAAGAAGAAAAAGGAGGAGGGAGGAGAAAGATGAGGAAGAGATGGATAGAGGAGGAATTGATTTGTAGGTAGCTCTTGAAATCACCCAAAGCCTTTCATGAGCCAAGCTCCAGACCTGGCAACCGGAAGACAAGGCCATTCACTTTGTTCAGGAAACCCGGGAGATTTGTGGTTTCTAATATTCATGGTATCCTGTGCCAACCCACAACAGCCAATTCTGCGAACCGACAGAGCTGCAAATATTGCTCTCAAATCCCACGATGCAATGGCCTTTCTCTTCTTCTAATTAACCAAGATGACAGACTCTGGTGGTAATTCTCTCTCTTGTAAATAACTCTGGAGTTGGGTCCCAAAACCCAGGATTTCCCTGTAAGCAGTTTGAATGCAGTATTTTGGTTTTCCAGCAAGCAAACCTCTGAAACAGAACGGCAATAGTCTCTGGGCCTCCTGAGGTGCTGGTCACCTCAGGATGTCCCATTTATTTCTCTTTCCTTTTTGTACACAGTGCCTGGACACACAGAAGATAGCTGCCCAGCAGATCCCAACCAACCTGCAGTGCGAGGTCAAGCCTGTGTGGTTTATATTTTCAGATTGGAACCTCAAAGACGGTGTATTGTGCAATCCTTAACTGAGTTATGTTTCCCAGTATCTGATTTCCAGGAATCCTACAAAAAATGAAGTTCACTACTTCACATGTTTGATCAGTACTGCAAAATCAGAACACATTAAAATATATCTCAGGGGTAAATGATTTAAAGATTTCTCTTTTATCCGTATACCTTTGCAGAGGGTATCTGTGTCATCATTTTTGGTGTGCATGCTGGTACTAGGGCTTGAACTCAGGGCCTTGGGAACTATCCTTTAGTTTTTTGGCTCAAGGTTGGTGCTACCCTTTGAGCCACAGCTCTACTTACAGCTTTTTGTTGATTAAGTGGACATAAGAATCTCATGGATTTTCCTATCCAGCTAGCTTTGATTCCTGATCCTCAGATCTCAGCGTTCTGAGTAGCTAGAATTATATGGATGAGCCACCAGAGCTCATTTTTCGTTTTTTTTTCTTTTTGTCTGTTGTGGGGCTTGAGTTCAGGCTCTAGATGCCATCCCTGAGCTTTTATGCTCGAGGCTAGCACTTTACCACTTTGAGTTGCAGTGCCACTTCCAGTTTTCAGGAAGTGATTAATTGGAGATAAGAGTCTCACAGACTCTCTTGCCATCCCAGCTGGCATTGAACTGTGATCCTCAGATCTCAGCTTCCTGAGTAACTAGGATTACAGGCATGAACCATCAGTGCCCGGCTTGTTCATAAGTTTTAAGACTTAAATTTTAATCTCCCTTGGCAGACTGTAAGTACCTAGAAGGCTAATTAGGGCTTCTGTTTGCTTGTGTGTGGCTCTGAACACCATAGGGTATCTTTTTGTGTGGGTGGGGGTGGGGGTGGTTCATAGGGCTTAAACTCTGGGCCTGGCTGCTGTCCTTAAGTTCTTCAACTCAAGGCCACGGCCCTACCCCTTGAGCCTCGGTCCCACTTCCCATTTCCTAGTAGTTAACTGGAGATGAGTCTCACATTCTTTGCTGGCTTTGAACTGCTATCCTCAGATCTCAGCCTCCTGAGTAGCTAGGCTTACAGGTGTGAGCCACCATGCTAGGCTCTATCACAGGGCTTCTTTGAATGAAAGAAGGTACTTAAGTGGAACTGGGAGAGTCCAGGACCTTTGTGCTATGTCACTGTGTTTCTGGCTAGATGAAGTGAGGAGATGCCACCTTCACCTGTTTGCCTTCTCTGTAAAGGGATGGTACCCAAGGCCGAATTCTGAGAGGGCTCTCATCCCAACTCTTAAGAAAACTGGAGTTATTTCCATTTTTAATCATTAATTTTCCTCAGAACCAATATTTCAAAAATGGATCATCAAGATGTCTCCAATTTGATAGAGGCTATTGATTTTTTACTTCCTACAATTCATCTAAAAGAATCCTGAATGAGGAGTTACTGTAAATCACACGTCTAACCATTGAGTGTTGCATTCCTTAGGGGAAGCCTTATTTAATCTGCCAAGGATGGTGTAATATAATTTTGCTTTAAATTAAAAGAGGAGATTTAAGAAGTTGAGCTAAGAGAGAATTCCAGAAAAGGTGAGGTATGTTGTTGTGGACTACGATATTTCATCGACAATGCCGGTGAACCGGGTGTATATGAAGCGGGACATGCTCTCTTTAATTCTTTGTCAGCATACCTGGGTGAAATCTGTCCCAAACGAGCATCCAGGGAGGCAGAGAAGGAAGTGTAGGTGGGAGACCATATCTAGTCTAAATGTCTGAGTGCCACTCTACTGTTTGAAATGCTAGGGATCAAACCCATGGCATTGTGCGTGCTGGGTCCCTGCTGTACTGCTGAGCCACATCCTCTCCTGTCATTTACTTGTTACTATACACCAGACATTCCTCAAGGTGCTAGAACGCGCTGCTGCTTAGAATGTGAGGCTACTTACCTTCCTTTGTCCCTACCTCCTTGGAGCTTTGAGTCCCTGGAAACACTAAGTATTCGTAATGCAGCTGGCCTCCAAGCACTATATCCTGAGTGCCTTATAGTCTTTATCTGCTCCCAAAAGAAGAGCTGGCTGGGTTTGATGAGCTCATACAAAGCTGCTAATAAAGTGTTGGGGCCTTGCCATGGATAGCTACATAACTGAATACCCGTCTCTGCCTGAAAGAAAAATTCTTTGCATCCTCAGAACTAGGGAATTTTAAAATGTTGCCATGAATTTTTATATCCTCTGTTCTCTTGACTTTCTGCCCTTATGTTTCAATACAGTTCATAATACCTCTGCTACCTAACAGGGGCCAGGATAAGTGCAGTGAATGGTAAAGATGTGCATTCATTTCCTATGGCTTCTATGACAGATTACTATGAACTTGGACTTCAAACAACCCCAAATTATTCTTAAGGTTCTGAAGGTTGTGAAGTCTGAAATTAATTACAATTGGCTGGTACCCAGGTATTGACAGAACTTGTTTCTTCCAAAAATGCTAGCAGAAAAGCTCTTTTCAAACTTTCCAGCTTTAGAGGCCATCTTTATTGTTTGTCACATGACTGTTTTTCTTTATCTTCAACTTCTAGAAACATGGCCACGTGTGATGGCATATGACTATGATCTTAGCTACTTGGGAGGTGGGAAGAAGGAGGATCAAAAGTTGAAACCAGCCCCAGATAAAATTCTATCTCTAAAATAAAACAGAAGAGCTGGGAATATAGTTCAAATGGTAGAGCAGCTGCCCAGAAAGCTAGAAACTCTGCTAACTCCCCACCACCTCCCACATACCAGTAACTGTGGGTGCCAATGGCTCAACCCTATAATCCTAGCTACTCACGAGGCTGAGATCTTAGGGTCAAGGTTTGAGGCCCACTTATACATTAAAGTCAATTCTTACGTCATATTAATCACTAGATGGCTGGAAGTAGAGCAGTGGCTTAGCCTTGAGCTTAGGGACAGTGCTCAGGCCCTGAGTTTAACCCCTAATATACTACTGTACACACACACATAATCACAACTTGGAATCCATTTTTTTTCATCAAACAGCAAGTTAATTTAATCAGAAGTTCTGGAAATGAGGTGTACATGTCATTTTCAAAGTGGCAAGGGGGTTTTAGGGAGACATGAATTGGCCCACTGTCAGATACACCCAGTATTTCCATTTTCAAAGATGCCCAGTTATAGTTGCATAGCTTAGGAAATGAGTGGGGATTGTTTTGCTTGCTTGGTTTCCTGCTTATTTCTGATGCTTTCTTCCGGTTGTATAGTTTCAGTGGCAAAAGTATGCAACATTAAATATGGATAAAATGTCTGCTACATTCAAATTGTGTCAAAGCTAAAAATAAATCTCCCTCTTCTAAAACTTTACTGAGGAAAATGGAAAATTCATGGTACCTACCACCAAATATTTTGAGGGAGTATAAATCTCATTAGTTGTATTATTCTTTACTTCAGGATTAATAAAAAAGATTAAATTCTGTATTTGCAAAGGGAATAAAGAAGATTTCTGTGTCTTTAATCTGTGAGAAGTTAGGGTTAACAGCTCCTGAGATTAAAATTATAGACACCCTAAATCACAACCTTCCAAGTAGGCAGGAGAAGAAATGGTACATCTTCATCTAGCGTTTATCTGGGACAGTCAGGGTCTCCTGCTTTTGTGGAAATTTAAGTTGCCCCTGAAGTGCTGAAAAATGGTCCCCTGGAGTATCCAAAACATAAATTACAGCATTAGATAGACAAGAAAAGTTCCTGGGAAAGGAAGGAATTTGGCCACATAAATAGGAAACAGTGACAGGAGAGACAAAAGGAAAAACAGGTAATTATGAAAAGGAATGTTGGGTTTTTTTTCTTTTTTACTTAGTTATTTTCAGACATTCCTAGGTCTTGAACCCAGGACTTGGATGCTGTGGCTGAGCTTTTGCATTCAAGGTCAGTGTTCTCCCACTTTGAGCCATAGCACCACTTCTGGTTTTCTGGTGCTTAATTGGAGATAAGAGTGTCACAGACTTTCCTGCCTAGGCTGGCTAATCTCAGCTAGATCTCAGCCTCCTGAATAGCTAGGATTACAGGTGTCAGCCAGCAGTGCCCAGCTAAAGCTATGATTTTCTGAGGGGCTATGAATGGGCTCACCCCCTGCCCCTACCTTATAGAACTGACTCAGTGTTCTAAAACCTCATCTGGAGATAACAGTTCCTAGCCCCTGAAACTCCCTTCTTCTTTCACCAAACAGAAGACAATGCTTTGTGTTTGCAGCATGCTGTGCACATGTCCAGATGCACTCACATGCACGCATGTCCACACACACACACACGTACACCAACCCACCCCAAAGGATGACCTGCATTTAGGACTCATAGGTAGTAGTCAGTTTTCTATGAAAACTCACTCAAGATATCGTTTTGCTAATAAATGGGGATGTATCTTCTGCATATTCATAGCTCATTTTCTCTGGCAAGCTAAAGCAAGCAAACACTTTCATCACTTGCAGAACCAAAACTCCCACAGTTGTACAAGCCCAGTGTCACTCACCTATGGTGATTAGGAGATGGATTCTGTTGTGGGAAATGCATGTGACCATGGAAGTCCATCGTTGCTTGCACTGGCAAGAACCAGGGCTCAGATAGCAGAGGACAAAGTACAAAAGCACCACCAGGCAACACAAACCAGAACAAGAAGTCACGAGCAAAAGACAGCTTTGAGCATTTTATTTTATTTTATTTTATTCCCAAACTGGATCCATTTGTCCAGTGGGAAGTAATTAAAACTTAGGGCCATGTGGTTTACATTAAACATTAAGTGGTTCAGAATGGTTTAATGTGTTCTATGCACTTCATAGAAATGTGGTTCTCTACCAGCTAATTTTGAGGAGGTGCGAAAATCATGGGTGGGATTAGTCTTCCAGAGGGAAAATAACAAAAAAAAAAGGAAAAAAAAACTAGCAGAGAAAATAGAATGTCATTTTGAAAGGATTTGGAGAAGATTTATTCTGACTTTTCTGGATCTGTTCCATGATATATGCAAATCATAGAATCATGGAAATTTGGGAATCAATAAGAAACTTCACAAGCGCCATTCTAATCCTATATGTTCCTCTAAATCCACCACCCGACATCCAGTTTATGTACAAAGTCCCATGAATGGAAAAGGTATTCACTTCTTCATTTCTTTTTAAGTCAGTTCATTATTATTTTGGTGCCAATCCTGGGCCTGGTGCTGTCCCTAGGCTGGTTGTCTTTCTTTCTTTCTTTCTTTCTCTCTCTTTCTTTCTCTCTTTCTTTCTTTCTTTCTTTCTTTCTTTCTTTCTTTCTTTCTTTCTTTCTTTCTCTCTGAAGGATAGTGCTCTACCACTTGAGCCATAGCACCACTTCTACCTCTTTTAAGTGGTTAATTGGAAATAGGAGTCTCAGCGACTTTCCTGCCCAGGCTGGCTTTGAACCTGATCCTCAGATCTCAGCCTCCTAAGTAGTTAGGATTACAGGCCTGAGCCACCAGCACCTGGCTTCTCCATTCTATTTTTGAGGCCATCTGGCTTTTAGAAACTTCTCTACCAATTAAAATACCAATCCCTCCTAAACTCTATTCATTGACTCTTTCTTAGATGATCTTCAATCATTTCTGCAGTTGGAAAAGCCATAGCTAAAATGAATGAAGTGACTTGTACCTAGTTTCCTAGGTGCTGGTTGGCAGAGCAAGGATTGAAATCCAGGTTGACTTCACTGTAAATCCGTTCTTCCTCTCATCACATTGTTATCTAGCACAAGGGACAAGCCTTGAGAAATGAAGGCCATGGTTGTGTTGAGAGGAGTAAGAATTGGAGAGTGGAGGGGACGGCAGGAAAGTCCAGCCCTCTCTGATCAGAGCTTTGCTTTCCTAAGCCAGGCTGACTGAGGTTATCTCCCTGTAATTCCCATCCAGCTATTGACAGCTTTCTACCTGGTGACATGCTTAATGGCCCATGAAATTCTAGCCCTCAGGGCTCAAGCCTGATATTTATGGTTCCCCACATAAACCCTAAAGTGGATTGTAAATTTATCTCTCTCAGATTTAGGTGACTGAAACGGCTGTACAAAACTCTGAAAGGGATAGTTGACTTTATGGGCATGTTTTACCAACTTTAACAAGATTAGGGTGGGGGTGCTGGGGGGAGTGCAGAAAGCTCTTTCGATTTGTGGGAAGGCTTCTAGAAACTTCCCTGAATGGAAGTCTTCTCATATACTTCAGGAAGATATTGATGTCACTTGGGGAGGGGGGAGGAAGAAGGGAGGGAGCAAGATGCTAGTGAATTTTGTACCAGAGGAAAGAGTTGCAAAGCTAGGCACTGGTGGCTCACCCCTGTAATCCTAGCTGCAACCTGAGGATAACAGTTCCAAGCCAACCCCAGACACAAAAATATGTGAGACTCTGAGCTCTAACCAGCCAGCAAAAAGCCAGAACTGGAGCTGTGGCTCAGTTGGTAGAGTATCAGTCTTGAGTGAAAAAGCTAAGGGAAAACTTAGGCCCTAAGTTCAAGCCACAGTACCAGCAACAACAAAAAAAAAGTTATATATTGGGTATACAAATCCATTACATCATAGAAGAAAACATATGATGTGCAAACCAGCTATCAAGGGAAATGTCCTGGCATATGCAGAAGACTTGAGTCCACACTCTAGAGTATGCCAGGGGGTTCTCATAGCTAAGCAAGATATCTAAACAGGGATACTCAACTTGTGGAAGCATTGTTCATAGAACTTTTCTTCCAGAGACAAGCAACCTGTAGCTTTTCTGGGGGTGTAGACAGTCATCACTGAGATTTGACACATCTGGAGAGAACAGCTAGCTTCTTGGAGATGAACTTGCATCACATGCCAGGTGTGACTCCAGTGTCACCAGCAAGTCTGAGCATGCAAGTTTAAGAGGAAGACCTCTGTATATTTCTGCCCAAAAAAGCAGGGGATTGGAGGTTGGGGGGTAGACATAGGAACACAAGAACTCAAGTGCTATTTCTTACGTACTCTCCATCCAAAGCCCGTGAAGTCTATTCTAAATGCTGCTTCCTCCACCTCTTCCTCCTCCTCCTCCTCCCCCCCCCCTTCGTCTCCCTGATGATAGTGCTAGTTGGTTAGGAAGGGTAGTTGGTTAGGAAGGAGAGGCTACAGCATGTTAGGAAGAGCTCAGGCATTAGGCTCAGGTTGGCATCTCTGCTTTGCTGTGGATGTGTTGTGTAACTTTTAAGTTCGTTATTTAATGGTTGAGCCTCAGCGTTCTAATCCATACCACAGGGGGGTTGAAAAAGGGGGTGGGGAGGTGACTCAGATATTGAAAAGAGGGTGAATGACAGGCAGGGATTGAAAAGTCAGTGATGTGTAAGACTCAGAGTATGGGTTAGAAGGGATGGGCAGTCTTGCTCCTTTATTCAGGAAGGGAATGCAATGCTTGAAAGTCCAATCAAGCACCTATATCCTCATTGCCATGAAAAAAGCAAATAGCACACACTCTTCTGAATGGAAAACCATAGATTATGGGTGAATCAGGTCTCTTCTAGCTGCATCTCAAGGATGCATCTCCCCACAGTTACACCCAAAGAAAGCAGTCTCCCCTCTCCCCCTCAGAGATACCAGCCTCAAAGGCAGTTCCAAGGTTTAAACTGTTCTTGGAAATACATTTAGATATAAGTTCTTTTGATGAGATTGCATTCCCCGCCCCCTTCCTGGGGTGTTAGGGGGAATGGAAGGAGGTGAGATTGCCAGCCGTTTTTGCTGAGGCCTTCTCTGTGAGCACACTGTCTGTGGAATGCCCTCCTGAGGTGGATATATAAAAGCGAGCAGCCTAAATAGAAACTGAGTCTGGAGAACACATACAATGTTCTTGAACAACTTCAATAGAGAAAGATTTTTTGATCCTCCCTCAAGTTTCTAGAAACAGCTAAAATTTTGTTTGTTTTGTGGTAGTTCAACTGAGAAAAAAAAGACCTTTTATTGCCTAACTGTTGATTTCTCTGCTTGAAAGGAAAACATATTTTCTCAGTAATGATGTTTGCATCTTAAACCCCAACAATACCCACTTCTAAAAGTTCTATCACCATCAAGATAAAATTCTGCTAACTCTTAGGGCCTAAAAGGTAAAAGGATGTGGCTTGATGCTTGCATTTTACTTCCCAGAGTAGGCTATTCAATATAAGACCTAAAACTATGTCAACAGAAAGTTTCTAGATTTGTTTTAATTTAATCTTATGCCTATCCTGGAACTTGAACTCAGGGCCTAGGCATTGTTCCTCAACTTTGTTGCTCAAGACTAGTGCTCTACCGCTTGAGCCACAGCTCTAGTTCTGGCTTTTTATTGTTGTTGTTCGTGGTGGTGGTGGTGGTGGTGGTGGTGAATTGGAGAAAAGAGTCTCACAGACTTTCCTACTTGGACTGACTTGTGACTGCGATCCTCAGATCTCAGCCTCCTGAGTAGCTAGGGTTACAGGCTTGAGCCACTAGACTCCAGCCCTCTCAATTTATTTTTAAAGTGAGATTTGATCCTACACTTAAATGACTGTGCAAAAAAAAGTCAAAATAGCATTTTTGAGGTTTCAGTTGGCTGTGTCGAAGTTAGATCTGCACTTCTTGTGGCTTTGTTGAAGGACCTCTTCGTTGATGATTTTGATATTCATGAGATCTCAGTGTTTACTGGGCTCCATGGGTGCTTCTTGCAGATATGACAGTTGGCATAGGAACAGCACAGGGGAAACGCCCAGAGCAAGGTGGTGGGGAGGGTCACGAGTGATCAGATCTTTTGAAGAAGGCAGCAGTGGAGACCGTCCTTCCTTTTGGCCTCTTTTCTAGATGTGTATCAACACCGTAAAACCAGTGTATGATGTTGGGCTGATTGACAGCTCCTAAAACAGAATGTTCTGACATTAGAAGAGTCACAAGTGTCATGTCAGGGCTCAGGTGCTTGGCAGAGATTTTTAGATACACATTGAATAGATTTTCTTCTACTCCTTCTCTACCTTATTTGCAAAGTAGTGATGTTCCCAAGTTTCTGTTTGTCTCAGAGTGCCGTAAAGGATGACAAACAACACTGAAAGCCAAAATAGTAATGGGGAAAGAGCCAGGGGTCAGAAGTAAGAATCTTCTATGCCGTGGATTTGTTTTTTGTTTTTGTTTTTTTTTTCCTGGAAGCAACTGGAAACCGACAGAGTGACACTTAAGCTCTTCACCTGCTTCATGCCCGTAGCCAGTGAGTGTGAGTCACAGAGTGCAGTACCAAGAAGGGCCTGAAGCTGAACCAGCCGTAAGAGTTGGGCACTCCGGCTTGGCCCGTGAATGTTATACTATATTCAGCTGCGGCAACTTGAACTTGGCAGTTGGGCTCTGCTTCTGAGATTACCAGGGCTTTGTGGGCAAGTACACCTGTGATACAAGTTGACCTCGGAGAGTGGGATGGTGATTGAGAAACCTTGCTTTTTGTAACAGCTGGGAGGATCAAGCGTCAGGGGTGTGTGTGTGTGTGTGTGTGTGTGTGTGTGTGTGTGTGTGTGTGTGTGTGTTAGGATTACTTTGCTCTGCTTCTCCCTCCTTCAGATTTGACTCCAGGTGGAAAGCCTCTTCCCTCTGCACTCCACCCTCCCCATCCCAAAGGTGCCACAGGGAGCATGCACTCGAGTGATGGTTCTGTACTACCAGTGCTCTGCTTCATCAACACAGGCAAAATGCACCATGCTAGGCACCGAGAGCCTGCCCAAGAGGCTCAAGAGTAATGAGTTCTCTTACAAAAGGACTTATGTTTTAGAAGATGGGTAGGGCCAAGGTTTACTTCAATGTATTTGCTCTTCTGAGAACAATCAAGATTTTCTCTCATTTCTGTCTGTCTGTCTGTCTTTGTCTCTGTCTCTCTCTGACGCTGTTTCTCTCTCTGTCTCTGTGTGTGTGTGTGTGTGTGTGTGTGTGTGTGTGTGTGTGTGTGTGTGTGTGTGTGTATGTGTGTACCAGGACTTGAACTCAGTGCCTAGAACTGTCCCCTGGGTTTTCTTGCTCATGGCTGATGTGCTACCACCTCCAGTCTGGCTTTTGCCAGTTAATTAGAGATAATCTCATAGAGTTTTCTACCCAGGCTAGCGTCAAGCCATAATTCTCCAGGTCTCAGCCTCCTGAGATTACAGGCATGAGCCATGGTTCCCAGCTTGTGTTCAGCTGCTTTCTGTGTTT
The DNA here is from genome assembly GCF_031878675.1 of Megascapheus bottae. NCBI lineage: Eukaryota > Metazoa > Chordata > Mammalia > Rodentia > Geomyidae > Megascapheus > Megascapheus bottae. The sequence goes on from NC_143533.1 coordinate 12,230,821, forward strand.
AATTCAAACCAAGTGTCATGTTTCTATCATAATATTTCTACAGAAAATTTTACCCTGAGCACACAGGAGAACAGTTACAATGTTTCACTTTGATTTGAAAAAGAAAGAAAGAAAATTCTGTCAACATTTTTCTTAGCTACGCTTTCCAAAGAAAATGATCTTTGGTCATCAAAGGTTAAAATTTCCGTTCTTGTTGTTGTTGTTGTTGTCATTGTCATCGTTGGTTGTGGGGTTTGAACTCTGGGCCTGGGTACTGTCCCTGAGCTCTTCAGCTCAAGGTTACCACCCTACGGCTTGAGCCACAGTGCCACTTCTGATTTTCTTTTTCTTTTTTTGCCAGTCCTGGGCCTTGAACTCAGGGCCTGGGCACTGTCCTTAGGCTTTCTCAAGGCTAGAGCTCCACCACTTGAGCCACAGCATATATGGTACCAAGGAACTGAACCCAGGTCTTCGTGCATGCTAGGCAAGCACTTTACCACTAGGCCCCACTTCTGATTTTCTAGTGGTTAATTGGAGACTTTCTCCAATTAAGTCTCATGGACTTTATTGCCTGGACTGGCTTTGATCTGCAATCCTCAGATCTCAGCCTCCTGAGTAGCTAGGATTACAGGTGTGAGACACTGTGCCCAGCTCCAAAATTATTTTTTATTGTTTTCTTAAGATGATTTTCAAATGAAGTTCAGAAATTTGAACCTTAAACCAAAATGACAGATAATCTAAAATACTTTGAGCACCTATATGCGACAAATGGGAAACTTCGCCCTTTGGCCTCCTGTGGGAGATTGAAGTAAAAATAAAGACTGTTGCAGGAAATTACCTTCTAGCCACACATTTCAAGTATTCTAGATGAAACTTGATCAAATTTGTGTTTAGACTTGGGTTCTCACCCACCCCAAGATGTACATACAGATGTGTATTTGAAATGTTTGCTTACTATATGCAAATATCCCCCCCCCCAAAAAATAAAACCTCTTCTGGTTCTAAACCTTTTGGATAAAGGACATGCAATCTATTCACAATGTATTCCATATTAATGGCGTATGATACATCATCTTCTACTAATGGCAGATTCCTTTCATATGTTTGTGTGTGTGCATGAGTGTGGGTGTGTTATAACAGGAGCGGGGCATGGGGGAAATCCTGGTACTTGAACTCATGGCCTGGGTATTGTCCCTGAGCTTTTGTGCTCAAGGCTAGCACTCTACCACTTAAGCAGCTATAACTCCACTTCTGACTTTTCTGGTGCTTAATTGGAGAGAAGAGTCTCATACATTTTCCTGTCGTGGCTGGTTTTGAACCACAATCCTCAGATCTCAGCTTCCTGAACAGAGAGGATGTTCAGGTGTGGGCCATCAGTACCTAATCCTTTAATATGCTGTTTGCTTTTGTTTTGTTTTATAGACTTGAAGTAGAATGTTTTCCAATTTATCTACACACTTTGTTCAGTCTTCCTTGGGAGGTACCTCCACATTCACAGACACAAAGGCGACACTGCCCTCTCACCCTGGCCTTCATCCATATGTCTCATGAGATGGGCAGTTGAGTCATATCCCCTTTGACTTGTGTTCTCCATTCTCCTTATATAATCCTTGGTGTACTGGCACACCTCCATAGCCACCTGACCAGTCAACCTGTACAACCCGCCTCGCTCTTCCCCCTCCTCCTCCTCTCCTGCACCCTGGGGCCAACTTGCCTGCTACTTGGATCTGACCCCATGGGTTCTGAGGACAGCTGAAGCCGGATGGTGGTGATTTCTTGTTGATGTCCATGGAGGGTACAGAGGAGGCCCTATATTCCCTAGCACAAAGACAACCTCTGTGATGAAAATACACACAAAATATAATATGAATAGTAATGCCTTTTTTGTCAGTTGTGGGGCTTAAACTCAGGGTGCTGTCTCTGACTTCTTTCACTCTACCACTTCAAGCCACAGTGTCACTTCAGTTTTCTGCTGGTTTACTGGAGATGAGAGTCTTACAGACTTTCCTGCTCAGGGTTGGCTTTGAATTAGGATCCTCAGATCTCAGCCTTCCTGTGTAGCTAGGATTATAGGTGTGAGCCTGGCTTTAATAATGCTGTTTTTGAGGTAGTGAAAATCCCTTAGGTTGGTTTGTGTTCCTGTCTGCCCTGCCCCTCGATCTGGCCCTCAGCACCACGGACCTCTGGCTCCATTTATTCAGTAGACAGTAATGAGCATATTAAAATTTCCAACATCTTCTGGGAACTCAGAAGTGGAGCTCCCCAAAGCCAGGCAGAGTTGGGCAATTCACAAATATGTCCCTCTCTTGGGTCCGACTCCCTTATTTATGGTTTCCATCACAAACTTGTATGGCATACACCAATGCTGAATCTGAGTTGGTGGTTTAAGGGTACAGAGACAGAGATAAAACGTGAGCCCTATAAAGCTGAGCATGAAAGAACTAACAGAGAAAGTTCTGGAAGTCAAAGAAACTAAAGGCCGAAGAGTTAGTAAGCCATACACAGGAAAAATTTGTGCAGCAAGGGCTGTGGAATGTTCTAGAACAGTGCCATGATCCATTTCCCAGTCAGAATAGGAATGGCTAGTCGCATTTCTTGCTAGACTCTTCTTACAGGTCCTAAATACCTCCCTACCACAGGTTACTGGGCTCACTGGGCTTTATAAATATGGAAGAGATCGTTTGCAAGCATGGAACGCTTTATATTTTCCGTCACCTTCTAAATCCTTAATTAACTCTGTAGCCACCCTGCGAAGCTGGTCATTACCACTGGGTTAGGAAACAGAGTCCCAGAGGGGCTTTGTGCCTTGCCCAAGCATACGAGCCAGACAGGCCCGGCAGGGTGAGGCTTTCCAGTTTTTGTGCCTACACCCCATGTGCAATCCAGCCTCATCATCTTAGCTCTTGATGCCGGAAGTAAATAAACACCTATCGTTTTGGCCTCTGGGGAGCAATTGGGATTCTTCTTAATCAAATTGGACCAAGGGAAATAGTAAACTATTTGGGGGGCGAGGGTTGGTGATCACTCTTTTTTTGTTTGTTTATTTTCTTTTTCTTGGTCATGGGCCTTGAACTCAGAGTCCAGATGTTGTCCCTGAACTTCCATGCTGAAAGGTAGTACTGTACTACTTTGAGCCACAGCACCACTCGTGGATTTTTGGTGTTTTTAATTGGCAGTAAGAGTCTCAAGGACTTACCTGCCTGGGCTGGTGTTGTTTTCAGTCTGTTTCACCCGAATGCTGAACTGGATAGAAGGAGAGGGAAATGGATAGAATGTGACAGATTTCTTTCAGAAAATCACAAATTATATTGAGTTGATCAATCCATAGAGTCCTTGCTGTTAGAGTACAGCAGTGGTCAAGTCACCATAGATTTGTTTTTGTTTTCTCTCTGTAGCCATGTTGCCATGTGCTTTTGTTGAGGTTGTTTGTTTGGGGGCTTTTGGTGGTACTGGGGTTTGAAGTCAGGGCCTCAAACTTGGTAAATTGAGCTGTACCTAATTCTCACAGGTTATTTTAGGGTAGAACCTAGCTCCCCAAGACTCTCCTTACATGTCTGAGCCACAATCCACCTACTTTCATGGTTCCTGTCACCACTGGGATCACAAGCTAAAACACCACTTCCAGCTTTCCACCATGGAGAAGGAGACTTGCAGATGTGTCTGTCTGGACTGGCCTGGAACTGCAGTCCCCCTGATCTCGGCCTCCCAAGTAGCGAAGATTACAGTCATGAGCCACCGGCACAGGCTTCCACACATTCCTGTGTTTTCTTCCAGCTCTTTCTCTCTCTTTCCTTCTCACTGTTCAATTTTGGAATGTTTCTCCCTTAGGTCCTCTCCTTTTGTCTTCTCTCACCTAAAATCCTACTCAAACGTCATCTCTTCATTCTGACTCCATGTAGCCCCAAAGTCATGGATTCATCATGCATTTTGCCAAACAAAGATAGTTCCTTGCCTAAGAGAAGCTTGGCATGGCAGTGATTTTAGGTTTGATGTATTTCTCTGCCACTTGCCACGTCTCAGGCTGTAGGATGGTGCCTGGCCATCAGTGGGATATCACTAGACTATCTTGGCTGGATTAATCAATCAATTCAATAATGCTCTGAATGAATCTTCTTCTCCTGCATGTTTATTACACTGTAATTGTGGCCTCGAGTTACTGGCTGCAGAGAGGCTCAGTCCTCATCAATGAAACAGTCCCCCTGCTTGTCCACTTCATGTGCCAGCTGCTCAAAGGTCCTGACAGTGTAGTCAGGCCTGCGGGAAGGACCAGGCTGGAAGGAGACACAGCAGCCGATCAATGGGACTTGCTTCTTCAAAAAAGAGGAAGGGAAGGAGGTTTAGGGAGGGACAGGATTGTGGTTTGTGGCCAGGTCAGATAAAATTAAATAAGAAAACTCCCTATCCCAACTAATAAAGCTGGATATGGTAGCACATGCCTCCATGCAGGAGGCATAAGTAAGAATGTTTGGTCTGAGGCTTATCTTGGCCTCAGATGCAATACCTTACCTTTTTAAAAAATGTGGCAGGGTAGGGGGAACTAAGGACTGGGACCTACCTTAGGCAAGGACAAAGGCCCTGAGTTCAAACCCTAGTACTCTCAAAGACAAAAAGTTTAAGACATGAATAACTTTTATTTACTTTTCAAAAGAGATCAGGTTGAGAGACGTGAATGTGAGCAGTTGTAAAATGCAGTGAATACAGATGTGTACTTACCAAGACTATGCTTTGCAATGTAAAGAAAGATGCTATAATTGCAAAAGGCCTCTATCAAAGACTGAATTGAAAATGAAATTGCAGCCAGGCACCAGTGGCTCACACCTATAATCCCATTTACTCGGGAGACCCGAGAACTAGAGGAAAGCAGTGTGAAGACAGCCCTGAAGAAAAGTCTGCAAGGCTCCATCTTCACATATAACTAGCAAAAAGGCCGGGCTGGAGGCATTGCTCAAGTGGTAGAACACTGATGCAAGCAGGCCAAGCAAACATAAGGTCTTGAGCTGAACTTCCAGGAGGGAGGGAGCAGGGAACAAAGGAACGAAGGAAGCAGGGAGGTGAGATTGCTCTGAGTAATAACAAGAAATTTCAAACAATGATATTCTTTGGAAAGGCACACCTGCTCACCAAAGCAAGGGGAAGTGATCACCTCTTGTCTCCCTCACACTTCCTGTGCTGGAAATATTACCTAGGGCTATATGGAATTTTTCTCAAACTAGTCTTTCTTATGAGGCGAAAGTCCCAGTGGCTTCCTTTCTATGTTGTAACTTCCAGGGAAGGTGAGAAAAATGCAGACATCCCCTGGAGCTACTTTGGTTAGTAGTAAGTGTTGGAGAAGCCCCAGCCTACACACTGTCCTGAACCTTCCTACTCAGGCTTTCTAAAAAAAAAAAAATCTAGAACAGCCAACAATCCATTTCACACCTTTTTGTTTAGCTTCTAAAAGCAACACAATCACTCCCCTCAAGGCTGCCTCTGTGGGTTCCAAAAATAAGATGGGCTCATTTTCATGCTAAGCATTCTAAAGCTCCTAGGAATTCTAATGAAAGCCAGAGGAAGGAACCAGAAGAAAAAGAAGAGCCTGGAGATTCTTGGCTTATTCTTGGCTTCTGCTCGGAGTCACCAGCCACCTCTGCTAGAAGGATGGGGAGAAAACAATACAGTTCTAGGCTAGTGATTAAAGGGGTTCTTTTTTTTCTTCTTCTCTTTCTGAAAATTATCTTTATGTCGTTTCAGTTCAACTTGTCAGTTTGTGAGTACAGCACATCTTGATCCCTGTCACCCCTCCTCCCCGTCCTCCCCTCCCCCCCAGTCTCTTGGCTCCATCTTCACACACGTACACTGGATATGAGCCCTGTCCTCACCCACTCTTCCTCTCTGTCTATGCCTCTCCCCTAGACTTCCCCACCTCCTCCAGAACGTGGTCCAGCTTCCTGGCATCATTTTGTTAAACTGTAAGTTAATTGTTCAAAGGAATTACACTATTACAGTCATTCCCTGTATATACCATACTTTAATGTGTGTATACTTTAATGTATATGTGTATAATATGCAAGTATATGCTTATGTACATGCGTACATACATATGGCTCAGTATATGATTTCATCTATGTTTGTAATTTAGCTCTAATGTCTACATATGAGAGAAAACGCATTCCTAAAGAGGGTCTTCAAACAATCTTACAACTCCCTCACTGTTGGGCCAGGAGTTTGGCCTAGTGGTAGAGTGCTTGCCTAGCATGCATGAAGACCCAGGTTTGATTCTCCGGTACCACATACATAGAAAAAAGCCAGAAATGGTGCTGAGGCTCAAGTGGTAGAGCTCTAGCCTTGAGAAAAAGAACCCAAGGACAGTGCTCAGGCCCTGAGTCCAAGCCCAGGACTGGAAAAAAAAAAAACCCAAACAAACAAACAAAAAAAACCTCTCTCACTGTCCCTCCTCCCTTATATCCCTGAACTTAGGGTCCTGTTTCAAACTTCCAGATGTAAAAACTATTCAATATGAAAGAACCAATAACTTGCTTCCAGCTCACGTTAGGTGGATGAGATTCCATTTTGGCTTTCTAATTGTAAGCTTTCTGAGTGTGAGTCCTTCACATGAGAGGTTCCTCTTAGCTAGTCACCAGTAGTTCAAGCCTGTCGTCCTGGCTGCTCCGGAGGCTGAGATCTTAAGGATCACAGTTCAAAGCCAGCCCAGTCAGGGAAGTCCATGAGATTATCCCCAAAGAATCACTAGAAAAACTGGAATCAAACTTTGGCTCAGTGGCAGAGCTCTAGTGTTGAACAAAAAGAGCTCAGGGACAGTGCCCAGGCCCTAAATTCAAGCCCCATGACCAACAAAATACAAAAAAGACAGGATCCTCTCACTCTTCACACAATACATGAGAAAGAATTCCATGTGATACAAATCACACAATACTGGGCAGTTCAGAATAAGGGAGGAGGCTTCAGGAAGAGCGTGTCTGAAGTAGACAGCAATCTCTGTAAGATGGACACTACTAACCAATGCTTTGGCTGCCCACCCCCACCAGACCAAACATCCAGAGATTAGCACCTGCTTCATAGACCATTTGCAAGCCTGGCTTTACTTAGGACTGAGGACGGACTTGGATATTCCCCCATTTAATTGAGCCTTACCATTGTTGGAATTCATTTGTTTAGGGTATGTCCCAAGCACCCCTTAGAATCTACCTTTTCATGAGTTGATTGATAGAGTCTGGACATGTTGTTCTGGAGAAGTAATAGGATTTGGTCAAAAAGAGGGAGGGAGGGAGAGAGGGGGGAGAGAGGAGGGGGGAGGGAGAGAGAGGAAGAAGGGAGGGAGGGAAGGGGAGAGAGAGAGAGAGAGAGAGAGAGAGAGAGAGAGAGAGAGAGAGAGAGAGAGAGAGAGAGAGAGAGACTTCTATCTACTTTTGATGCTCTCCTTCCCAAGAAGTGTCCTTCTCTTCCTCCTCCTCAGGTGGTTTCCTATTCCAGATCCTTACGATGCAGTCCCGAGGCTCTGTGTCCCACGTACTTATGGCCCAGCATGGAGTCTTTCTTCTGTGCATGGGCATAGTGGGATAAGAACTCCTTGGTCACCCAAGTCACTGATTTTGTGGACTGTGGATTGTTTCTTGGGCAAAATCCCTAAGAAAGGCAGGCGTAAGCTGAACAAACTCACTCCAAAAACCAAACTGTTGCTTAAAAGAAGAAACTTTGACAAAGTGACATAGAACATCCTTTCACCACAAAACTATAATCATGAAGAGTAGAAGCCTTTCTCACTTTCACCTTAAAGCAGAGTCAAGCAGGAAAGTCCATGAGACTCTGTGTTCAATTTTCAACCAAAAGGATATAAGGGAGTGTGGCTGAAGTGGTAGAATGCTAGCACTCAGGCACCCAGGCTCTGAGTTCAAGCCTAAGGCACATACACATACACACACATAAACATACCAATTGTCCTGGAATTCGGTCTTTTTGTTTAAGCAGTCCTGAATCTTGAGCCCCTGAAAGGACATAGAATGATTTTCAGGAGGATATTATCATTCTTGTTTCATTGTAACCATGTAATCAAAATTTCTTCACCAAATGTCTCTCCCAGTGCTAACTCTGCACTGGGTATTGATCCAGACTCAGGGACAATGGACAGAGTCCTCCTCTTTCCAGGAGCTGACAGATCCAAAGGGAACCAGGAAACAAACAGATAAAGGAACCTGGAAGATAATCTGGTACAGTTAGGAGTGTAATGAAGAAAATAAGCCAGGGATGTGGCAATGATTAAGTTAGGGAAGACCAATTTTAGAAGGAAACCTTGGATCTATCTGTGGAGTCTTTTTTACCAAGAGGAGAATCTAGAAGAATCTTCATCCATGACATGAAATCAGGTGGTGAAATGGCCCTGAGGTAGGATATAACCTTGGTTATATAATGGGAATGAAAAACAGGCCAGCACATCTAAAGGGTGGGGGGTAGGATGTGGTATTTACTGATGGTATGAAAAGGAGAGAGAAGCAGGCAAGGGTTATATCCCATGGAACTTTGAAAGCTGTAATAAAAAGTTGGGATTTTTGGAAGTGGCGCCATGGCTCAAGGGGTAGGGTGGTAGCCTTGAGCTGAAGAGCTCAGGGATAGCGCCCAGACCCAGAGTTCAAGCCCCACAAGTTAGGATTTTATTTTATGTTTAGTGAGAAGCCAGTGGAGGATTATAGGAAAGGAGGGATAAGTTATGTTTTACATTTTTTGATGTTATTTATTTATTTATTTTTAACTTTGGGGCTTAAACTCAGAGCTGACTTGCTCAAGGATAGCGCTCTACCACCTTGAGCTGTAATACCCCCTCTAGTTTTCTGGGTGGACTTTATTACCAGAGCAATGAAGACAGAGAAAAGTTGATTGTTCAATTATGGGTAGATTCTTGAGTTAGAACACATAGAACTTGCTTAGAGAGAAGCAATTGGAACCCTGGGGGCCTAGATTGACTTGTCTAAAGGAAGAGGATCTGGGATGGGTGCCAACAGATGTTGAACACTTGGCATTACTGTGGATTTCAATCTTGCTATTACTCCAAACAATTCTATTCATAGACTCCATGTAGATAAAGATCCCCAGGTTCTACAAAATTAAATAACCTACTGTGAGTCAATCGTAAGAAGCAGGCCTAGGATAGTCGGACTGTGTATTGTCTAGTGGCTTTCCACAATACTAAGACATTTCCCAAAGTAAGGAAGAAGAGGAACCCTGAGCACAGACTGCCAAATTAAGGTTTGTTCCATGAGCCCCTCCAAATTATTGGTGTTAAGCAAATAACATCTACAGATACCAGCTACAGATACCCCAACACATTCCATGTCCCTGAGTCTCCTTTTCTTCAGCCTTCTATATCTTTTCTTGGATCTCCACAACTCTTTTTTGTTGGTGGTGGTGGTCATGGGACTTGAACTCAGGTCCCAGACTCTGTCCATGAGCTTTTTGTGCTCAAGGCTAGTGCTCTACCACACTGAGCCACAGCCCACTTCCAGTTGTAATTGTGGTGAATTGGAGTAAGAGTCTCATGAACTTTCTTACTTGGGCTGGCTTTGAATTGTGATTCACAGATCTCAGACTCCTGAATAGATAGAATTACAGGCATAAGCCACTATCGCCCAGCTCCATGGACTCCTGAAACCGAGCACAGACTCAGTCCCGGGCCTTTGAAATATCAGAAACCCAATCCTGGGGTCCACATCCCTATCTCCCATCCCTGCAACTTGAAATTGCTTGTGCCACCCCGTGAGTCTTCTATATTTACAACAGAGACAGCAATGGTAAAAGATCTGTCCAGGTCAATTTTTGTACAGTTTCAGCATTGGAAATCTCACAGACAAGCTCTTGAAAGGAGCATTGGCCTCGACAGGTGCAGGAATGGAGGAAAGTTTTGTCCGCTGGAATCCCTGTTCCAAAATGCTCCAACCATCCATGGTTCATCACACTATATACCCACCCTTAGAAGCTGCCCGTTCTGTATCAGCACTTTTATGGTGTTTAAGTGTTATTCTGAGAGGAAAAACAAGCAAGAAAGATGTAAAGGGGAAATGGACTCGTACATAATTGTTTCTGTGTGTCATTCACAGGCATGGTTCTTGCATTTTATTTCTTTTCAATGGAAAGGACATGCCAAGGGTTTGCCTGTGATGTCAGAGCAAAGAGGAACTTGCTGACCGGGTGAGAGGTGGTAAAATTACAGCTGTGCTTACTATGACGGTGTCTTTGCCATGGATTCTGCCCCCCCTCACAAATAAAGTGACTAATGCTAGGTTGGGGTAGAGTTTAGCTTCACACAAACAGGAGGAAAGCAGATGTAGCACATTGTCTGTGACGCTGACCCTCCCCACTGTTGGTCAGCCAGAGAGAATTATCTACTAATGAAAGCAATCTGAACAATTGAGAGGAGCTGGGGAAAAGAGAAAGTCAAAGACCATTAGAGAAAAATGGGGATCTTCACGTGAGTGTAACAGGGCTCATCATATCCCAAAGAGGGGAAAGTGTTACATACATAGGACAGAGTTACAGTTATAGTCATCTGTGTGTGTGTGTGTGTGTGTGTGTGTGTGTAAGTTCAGGACCATAAATTCGGGGCTTACTCATTGTCTTTAACGTGCTCAAGGCTAGTGCTCTACCATTGGAGCCACAGCTTCATTTGTGGCTTTTGGCTGGTTAATTGGAGATAAGAGGTTCACAGACTTTCTTGCCCAGGTTGGCTTTGAACCTTCATCCTCAGATTGCAGGCTCCTGAGTAGCTAGGATTGTGCCTAGCTTTTTTTTTAATATGCAAAATGTACCAATCCTTGATTGTCATGGGAATGGAAAAGCCATCAGAAGGAAGTCCTACACTTCCTACACATTAAAAAAATCTGTTTTAAGAGATGGCTTTCTTTTTCATACCTTCTTCTGGTCCCCAACTTTATTTGTGAGTTAAATCTTATTCAGTGCAAAGCACTAAGTTTTGGAATATCCTGTCTCATTTTAACCAAACTTCTAATAATGAGATGTATTTTATTGTTACTGAGTCTGCCACAGTTAAAAGTGAAGAGATAGAAACCCCACTTTTCATTGTAACATTGAGCTTCTTAGAACTCAATAATTTCTGTATTCTACAAACTAATTAGTACACTGTTATTAATAAAAAGATGTTTAACACTTGAGGCACGAGTGGCTCATACCTATACTCCCACTTATTCAGGAAGCTAGATTGGAGGATCTCAGTTCAAGGACAGCCCAGGCAAGAAAGTTTGCAAGTCTCTTATCTTAAATTAACCAGCAAAAAGTTGAAGTGGAGCTGTGGCTTAAGTGGTACACTGCCAAACTTGAACAAAAATAAATAGTCAAATGAGAGAGCACAAGGTCCTGAGTTCAAGTCCCCAAAAGAAAAAAATTATTTATACACTATGGGAAAAAAATCAAATACATGGTTTGAGATGAGGGAGAAAAAGCAGTTATCTATAACTCTGTTGCCGTAGGCCCTTAAAAACAGAAGAGTATTATTTGGCCACATTTTGTAGAACAAATCCATTGTGATGCAGACTTTTTCTTGCTTTCTATTTTGGGGTTGGTATCTTGACTGATGCCCAAGCAGCAAAGGGCCTTTTAACATTCAATGCCTATTCCTCACTGGAACCCAAAGAAATACACGTAATTCTTTATATTATAGCAAGGACCCAAGGAAGTCCTTGCTAGCTTTCTGTGTCTGTTTTAGCAAGACACCCTCCCTTCAAGATATGAGAACTGGTGCTATGTCACTGTCACATGAACTGCAGTCTTCAAAGGTAAAGACTCTTCCTCCAGTAATTTTAGATAACTTTCTGATATATTATCTTCACCATCTTTTAAGGCGAAAGAAACAATTATAAGAATAGAAAGAGAGGAAGAGGGAAAAGAAGAAAGGAGGGGAGTGGAGAGGAAGGAAGGCAGTCAGAAGGAGTTAGGGTTAGGCAAAAGAGTGGTAAAATAATCAGAAAAAAAAATCAGAAGAGTTGTAGCATAATCTTGCATATGTAAATTGAGTCACGAATATATACAGATATATAGAGACAGACATATGTATACGTATATATGAGTTATACGATAGTCAATGAATGCTGCCATTATGATTTTTGGCTTATTAGAAAAATAAATGTATTTTCTGTAAATAAATTAATTTCCAGGTGGCCTAAGAAATATTGTTGTTAAAAATTGATGAAATAACATGAAGAAGTTACACACACACACACACACACACACACACACACACCTAGGCAGATACATATTTCCAGAACCAATTTTCTTAGAATACAGAGAAATTTTCTATATGCAAACAGTTATTACAAAATGAGAGAGCAGGTCTGTGGATATAACTCAAGATAAGATGCTTGCCTAGAATGTCCAGGTTCTTGGTTAAACAAAAACAGTGAAAACAAAAATCAGGGAACAATGAGCCAACTAAGAAGAAGATACATTCTTCCAAGCTTGAGGCACTAAGTTAATTACCTTCAGCTACAAGCCTGGTGCTGGTGGCTCGTGCCTGTAATCCTAGCTCCTCAGGAGGCTAAGATCTGAGGATGGCAGTTCAAAGCCAGCCCAAGCAGAAAAGTCCTTGAGACTCTTATCTCTAGTTAATGACTGAAAAAGCCAGAAGTAGTGCTGTAACTCTAGTAGAGCACTAGCCTTGAGCAAAAATAACTTAGGAGCAGTGCTTAGGCCCAGACTTCAAGGACCAGCACTGGCAAAAAAGAAATAAAAAAGGTTTCGGGGCCGGGAGTTTGGCCTAGTGGTTAAAGTACTTGCCTAGCATGCACGAAGGCCCGGGTTCAATTCCTTGGTACCACATACGTAGAAAAAAAGTCGGAAGTGGTGCTGAGGCTCAAGTGGTAGAGCTCTAACCTTGAGAAAGTCCAAGGACAGTGCTCAGGTCCTGAGCTAAAGCCCACGACTTGCAAAAAATAAATAAAAAATGTTTCTACAAATGAATAAATACGCAAAGATCATGAATAGATCATTTTGTTGGTGAGAACATAGCCATAGGGTGGGGTGAGTGTTTGAGGTGCTGTTTGGTGTACAAAGAAGACACTTCCTCAGGGCATTCAATTGAGAAAGAGACTTTGAGAAACTGTATAACTAAGGACAGGTTTTTGGTGTTTGAAAATGATCTCTCTTACAATGACAGACTCCATAACAGCTGCATCCAGGATATCCAGAGAGTATCCAGATTGGTTTTGAATATATTTGGTAAGAAATTACTTGCTAAAAATTAAAGCATGAGACTGGTAGTTCACTCCTGGAATCCCAGCTACTCAAGAGGCTGAACTCTGAGGATCACAGATTTGAAGCAAGACAGGATAGCAAAGTCTGTAGGATTCTTATGTCCAGTTAATCATCAGAAGGCCAGAGTGGAGCTGTGGCTCATGTGGTAGTGTTTAAAAAGAAATCCCAAAAAACGAAACAAAACCAACAAACAAAACACCCAGCCCATGAGTCTAAGTCCCAGTACCAACACACACACACACACACACACACACACACACACACACACACGCACGCACACACACACAGCATCCTAGAGTTCAATTATTATGTCATTAATTGTACCTATATTTGGATTCAATGTTCTTTCTCTTCTCTCCCACCAAAAGTCTGATAATTTATTCTAGTCAAACTAAAACACATAATTCAGCAGTATGCTAGCCTTCACCTTAAGGTTTAATGTTCTTTTCCACTTAAAAAAAAAACCACGTAAAAATAGCACATTATCCTCAAGTTCTTGTGGGTCAGAAAGAGAAATTTCTGGGGAAAGCATAGCCTGACTGCTCTCTGGAAATTGCAGTGGGAGGGCCACACTCATTTGCATTTCTCTCTGTGCCCTGAGGCAGCCGTGGTCTCACAGGCAGCCATGGTCTGCACAGCCTGGTTCTGGTGACAGAACCCATTAACGGGAGACGGAGGGCCAGGCTGTGGGTCCAGGGGTTTCATTGGCATACCTGTTCCCCGTGGGTGGTAAATGGTAGCTGAGAGAGCTTTGAGTTTGCTAATCCAAGTTCTAATCACTTTGAAATGGCAGGAAAGCCATTGGTGAGATGTTTATAAAATACCAGGAAAAATAGTTGATTTTCTGTGACTAGTCTTCTGAAATCAAAGCCAGAGTCTCTCCTGTACAGTGGGGCAGGGGGTAGAGATAGAAAGGGAGAGGGGAGAGGGAGAGAGAGAGGAAAGGCAGGAATGGAGAGAGAAGAAAGAGGTGTCAGGATTAGTATTAGTAAAGCAAAGGACAAGAAAAAGATTAATACAAACTGATAATAAATAGGCCTGGAAGGTAGGGAAAGTATCAGAGCTTCAACAATCATTGAAGAATTGAGGTATTGAAGAGGTTTAAAAAAGAAAATGTTGCCGACACCAGTAGCTCACACATGTAATTCTAGCTACTCAGGAAGCAGACATCTGAAGATCAGCTCTTATTTCCAGTTAACCACTCAAAACATGGGAGATGGTGCTGTGGGTCAAGTGGTAGAGCTGTAGCCTTGAGTGATAAAGCTCAGGGACAGTACCTAGGCCCTGAGTTCAAGCTCTGGAACAGGCAAAAAGAAGGGGAAAAAAAGAAAGGAACAAAGGAAAGGGAGGAAGGAAGGAAGGAAGGAAGGAAGGAAGGAAGAAAGAAAGAAAGAAAGAAAGAAAGAAAGAAAGAAAGAAAGAAAGAAAGAAAGAAAGAAAAGAAAAGAAAGAAAGAAAAGGAGAGGAAAGGAAGTGTTTAAAATGTCTCTCTGTACATTTCTCAGGTTAGAGGAGGGTAGCACAAACTGCTTGGATTGAGTGATTTATTGTAATCATGGTTTTGTGCATTTCTCAACCATTTCAGGCAATCCATTCATTCTTGTCCTCCAATTCTTTCTGCCATAAAATGGGAAAGGTGACAGGAAATGTGAACTAGGGAACTCTGTCTCCAAGCACTCCTACAGCTGGACCTTACTTTTGGCAACTTCCCAGCTCTGTTCTGCTAGGGTCATATCTTCCTGCCAGCTCACAGGTGCCAGGAGGCTTAATTACCTGTACTTGCAAAGACCTCTGAACTTGCCTCAGGAAGGGACCATGCTATTCAGCTCTGGAAGCATTCATTTTATGTGTATAACGAGGTAAAGGTATAGACTTTAGAAGGAAGCTTAGAAATAAGTTTTCTGGGCCACACACTGGAATCCTAGAAAATCGGGAGGCTGAGATCTGAGAATTGGAATTCAAAGTCAGCTCAGCCTGGGTAGAATAATTCACCGGACTCTAATCTCCAGTTAATCAACAAACAACCCAAAGTGGAGGTGTGACTCAAGTGATAAAGCATCAGCCTTGAGTGATAAAAGCCAAGCAAAAGCAAGGAGGCCCTGAGTTTTTCTTTCTAGTATACAGACTTTACTGTTTACTGTTATGATTCAGTCTGTTAGCCTGGTATCTGTGGCTCACACCTGTAATCCCAGCTACTTAGGAGCCTGAAATCTGAGGATCGCGATTCCTGGTCAGCCTGGGCAAAAAAGGCTGGCAGACTCTTACCTCCAATTAAGCACCAGAAAACTGGAAGTGGTCCTGTGGCTCAAAGTGCTAGAAAACTAGCCCTGAGCAAAAAGAGCTCAAGGACAGGGCTGAGGCCCCAAGGTCAAGTCCCAGGACTCACACAAACACCCACATACACATTCAAACTGGCTTGTGGTTGCCTTTTCTCTTGCTTGGGAAAGGTGCTCTATGATTCTGTCGTGCCAGCATAGACATGGGTAATGTACCATTTCCTACTGTCATTTGACAAGCGTTCCCTGTACTGATACACATTCAGTTCTTACAGAATCCCCACTCTCAGGGTCTAGTGTCAGATTGCCATGTTTTTCCCAAAATAACATGGCATGTAAGGGCACCTGACTTGATTGAAGAAGCATTTTCTCTATACTAAAACTCTATTCTCACTACTCTGGTGTGTGTGTTGGGGGGGGAGGAGAGGAACGGTGAGGGAGAGAGACATTGAAATGTAACTTTTGTTGTTGTTGTAATTAAAGAGGGCAGCTAGCTCTTTTTAAAAATGTCTATTAGATTTAAACTTGGCAATAGAATATTGATCTCCCTATAATTTCAGATCGTCCTTATTTTTTTATTTTTTGAAATTTCCTGATCTGCAAAAATCAAAACACTTGGAAACAGTATACAGATAATTCTGTCTATCTAGCAATAAGAATGGTAGGCATCACCATATTTAAAGTCTAGCCCCAAACATAGAGATCCCCTATGATCCAGCAATTCTACTACTTGGCATTTACCCAACCATCCAGAAACTAGGGCATACTAAATCCACTACCACAACAATGTTCATTGCAGCATATTCACCATAGCAAAGATATGGAACCAACCTAGATGTCCCTCAGTTGATGAGTGGATCAACAAGTTGTGGTATTTGTACACAATGGAATTCTATGCTGCTGTCAGAAAAAACGACATTGCCCCATTTGTTAGGAAATGGAAAGACTTAGAAAAAATCATATTAAGTGAAGTAAGCCAGACTCAAAGGAACTTAGGCTCAATGGTTTCCCTCATTTGTCATAATCAGTAGAAACCTTGGGCTCTACTAGCAGAGATCTGCAATCGAGCAAAACCTTGGTACATAAGGCCATATAGTATGAAGCTAATTGAAAAGACCTCCAGGATATTGAAACAAAAGCCATATAATGAATGATTGTTGTCCTTAATGTACTATGTTATCTCTCATCTCTTTTGCTGTCCCTTAGTTATCTCATATTGTTACAGTATCTCACTTTGTTATCTGATATATTGGATTTATTTGTATTTGGTTATTTGAAATTGGATAGGGAAGGAGGGAAAACCAAGATGGGGGGGGGAAGGGAGGATAATGGGGACCAAGACATGTGAAAGGGTATCAATATATGTGAATTAATGCACCTTCTATCTGGCAAATATCATGTAACCCTTTTATTAATTACAATAAAAATATATATATAAAAAATAAAGTCTAGCTCCCCTCCCCCAAAATTATAAAAACATGTGCCCTGGCTAAGCAGGACATCAGCACTCTTGAGTTATATTTCTCTCTCCACCTTCTAATAAGGTGCCTAAAATTAAGCCATTAAAAGGTTAGAAAAGAAAAAAATCAAGCAGATGGGGAGAGGGAAATAATCTGAATGATAAACTGTTTAATGGATTCAGTGTCAATTAGCCATGGATAAAAATATGTGCTAGGCATTATTTGCAACATTATTACACTAAAAAAATAGTTTTGTTGGTTATTTGTCTGAAATTAAAAATTAACTGGAAATTCTGTATTTTTATATAAAGTCTTTTTATACAGACTAAACTATAAAAAATACATAAATGAGTAAGTATTCACTAGTAGTGTCATTAATACCTTTATGTTGCTTTACTTTCTTTTTTTTCTTTTTTTTTTTTTTTTTTTTTTGCGAGTCCTGGGCTTGAGCTCAGGGCCTGAGCACTGTCCTTGGACTTTCTCAAGGCTAGAGCTCTACCACTTGAGTCTCAGCACCACTTCCTGCTTTTTTCTATGTGTGTGGCACTAAGGAATCGAACCCGGGTCTTCACGCATGCTAGGCAAGCACTTTAACCACTAGGCCAAACTCCCGGCCCTGTTGCTTTACTTTCTTATCTAAATGTAAAATGTGTAGTTTCGGGCCAGGAGTTTGGCCTAGTGGTAGAGTGCTTGCCTAGCATGCGTGAAGATCTGGGTTCGATTCCTCAGTACCACACACATAGAAAAAAGCAGGAAGTGGTGCTGAGACTCAAGTGGTAGAGCTCTAGCCTTGAGAAAGTCCAAGGACAGGGCTCAGGCCCTGAGCTCAAGCCCAGGACAGGCAAAAAAAAAAAAAAAAGTGTAGATTCTTGGGTTCTTTGTAGTGTTGTTTTTTGTGCCAGTACTGCCACTTGAATTCAGGACCTGGGCCCTCTCCTTTAGATTTGTTTTTGCTTGAGGCTAGCCCTCTACTACAGCTTCTTGGCCGGTTAATTAGAGATAAGATTCTCACAGGCTTTCCTGCCTGGGTTGGTTTTGAACTGTCATCCTCAGATGTCAACCTCCTGAGTAGCTAGGGTTACAGATATGAATCATCAGCACCATCTTAGATTCTTAGGATTTTACGAAAAGCATAGCAACCTTTGATTATGAACAGAAAGAAAAAGGAGAAAAAGAAGAAGGAGAAGGAGAAAAAGGAGGAGGAGCAGGAGAAGGGGGGAGCAGGAGGAAGAGGAGGAGGAGGAGGAGGAGGAGGAGGAGGAGGAGGAGGAGGAGGAGGAGGAGGAGGCGGCGGCTGCTTACCTTGTAAGAAAGGTGCAGTCCACAGCATACAAGTAAGCCCTACCCAGCCATCCCATGCCCACCTCCGGGTGGCTGTTCTGGTGTTCCAGAGTAATTCACTTCAGCCCACACCCAGTTTCAGGATCTCAAAGTCTGTGGGTGGCCAGCAGGAGGGAAGCCAGAGTCTTGGAAGGCACCCTTAGACGTACTGGGCACGTGACCAAGGCACTCCATCTTTGTTTTTGTTTTTCTCTATGATAATACAAACTACTACAAAGTTAAAAGCTCTCCTGGGCCAACTCCTCCCTGCCCTCCATCATTCAAACTGGAAACAGAAGTTTCCTACCTCAGTTCAGGGTAGAAGTCATCATAGAACAGTGAGGTAGGGCTAGGAACCCCTCTGGGGATATTTACGGTGAAATCACATTCCATCTGACCAAGCTGACACCTGTTTTCCTTGAGGGACGTGATAGGAGCTTACAGTTGGCAGAGAAGTTGCAGTCTGGGTTAGATACCAGGTGTATATCTCATTAAAATGTCTAGGAATGCCATTGGTTATTCTTGGGGGTTGTTCCCCATCCCCTCCCACATGTCCTCAAGGTTTATTACAAAAGTGATTATGTTGATTTATACATTAAAATAAATGAGAGTGAAAGGCAGGCACCATTGGCTCACATCTATAATCCTAATTACTCAGGGGGCTGAGATCGAAGGGTTGCAGTTTGAAGGTTGCAGTTGTCTGCCCAGACAGACAAATCTGAGACTCTTCTCTCCCTTTAACCCCCAAGAATGCAGGAGTAGAGGCACACCTCAAGTGGTAGGGCGCCAGCCTTGTGTGAAACAAACCAAGGGAGAGTGTCAGGCCTTGTGCTCAAGCCCCAGAATGGGCACAAATATAAATAAAACAAGAGTGAAAATCAAAACTTTACATCAGACAGAACTAACTTTGCTTGTCAGTCACGTACAGTCTTCATATGTTTAGGACAGGATGAAGAAATCCGGGTTAAGAAATTCTCACCGTGACTCCACTGCTACCGGGTAACAATAAGCAGGTCACATTGTCATCAGAACAGCCATTGCTACTTTTGCTGGGCAAAGGTTAAACTAGCCACTGTGGTCTCGTAGCCCCAAGTAGGTCTCTAAGGGAGTCCCTAGGAAAAGAGGAATTACACCCGAAGGTCAGTGAGCAGGCCTGCTGGAGTCCACTGATTGAAACAGAGACTCTCCTCCATCTCTGGTTCTGACCTCTGGATAGAGAAGTCTACCCATTCGTGGTGCTGTCTGCTGCCCAGCTCGTAACTTGGGGGAGGAAGGTCAGTTGGAAGGAGTCCTTGGTTCTCCAAGGAATCTGGTATTTGGTTCCTCTCCTTCTCAGAGCCACCTCATCCGTGTGTTTGTTTCATTTGGTTTCTAAATGGGACTCTGAACTTTTGGTTTCTTTGCCATGTACTTTCCAAGTCTTTCCCCACATGCGTGGCTCTCAATAGCAAACAAGTTTTAAAATGGGTCAGTACTGCAGTTTCCACTCAAGGTTACTGCTCTAGCATTTGAGCCACAGCTCTACTTCTTCTGGCTTTTGGTGGTTCATTGGAGGGAAGTGTCTCTCTTGGATTTGTCTTGATGCTCGTGTCTCACCCTCCTTGGTAACAAGGGTTACAGGCATGAGCTCCCGGTGTCTGGCTTGGGTCAGTCTTCTGAACTGGAATCTATGTCCTGTCCTGAGTCACACCCCTGGAGGAACAGCGACATGGCCCCGTGGTGGCTCTTCTAGGCTGTATTGTGTGGGTTCCACATTCTTGTACACAGTCCTATGGCAACACCACAGAGCTTGCTGATTCCCGAAGCATCCCCCTTTTCTTCTTGAGTTTGTGGCAACTGCAGGGAAGTGAAGCCAGGTACCGCCTTGCCTTGGTCTTGATGTCACGCCTAAGACAACGCCTTAGTACTAGTTTCCGCAGTCCTGCCCGTACCGTCTACCCCGCCTGGACCCCACTCACTCAGCATTCCCTCTTCTTCCCTGTCCTGCCGACCTCAAGATGGAAAGTCCCTGGATGCCCTGGACCTCCCTGTGGCCTGCACCTAGGATGTTCGTTGGCCTTTGCCCAAATGATGCCGCCCTGACACCCATGCGTGCAGTCTGATGACCTGGCTTTGTTCCCGCTGTCTACCTAGTCTGCTCTTGCTCCATTTCAGTGCCACTTAGGGCTGTCAATCACACGGGCACCTGTCACTGCCCTGTGTCCTCTATCATTTCCATCCCAGCCTCTCCTCACTCGTGAGCCCCCTGTGGGCTCTACCAGGATGGGATGAGCGCACGAGAGACCACAGGCCATGAAGCATGCTCAAGGGGGAATGAGAGTGGCTGACAAGAAAGGAACAAGCAATGTATGATTGTAAATGTTGGGGTAGGGGAAGATGAACTATGAAGGGAACAAATAGAGAAGCCCGGGGTGCCTCTAATGTAAGTCTTTAGAGGTCATATTTAAGCCAAAACATAGACTGGGAAGAAGCTGAGCCTGTGAGTTCACACCTGTTCTTCCCAGCTACCTGGGAAACAGAGACAGGAAGATGATGGTTTCAGGCCAGCCCAATTCAAGTTAGCACACGACTGCATCTCAAAACTGAAGCATGGGACTGTAGCTCACCCCTGTCATCCTAGCAAGTCAGGAAGGGTTGTGTTTCAAAGCCAGCCCAGGAAGAAAAATCTATGAGACACTTTTGTCACCAGTTCACCATCCAAAAAGACTGAAGCAGAGCTGCGGCACAAGTAATAGAGCACCAGGCTTGAGGGGGAAAAAAGCTAAAGGAGAGAGCCTAAGCCCTGAGTTCAAGTCCCAAGTACTAGCACACACAAACACACCCCTTCTCTCAATCCTCTTCACTTTCTAAACCCTTCTGCTACATAGAACCTGCTAACTTCACTCCGACTGATTAATCCATCTCCTGTGCTGTCATCAGACATCTCTGTTCCATGTCCCCGCCCCCCCCCCCCCCCCCAGCTTTGGACCCTTGGTTTCATGCTGTCTTTGGTCACTCCGCCATGTGGAAGATTTTTTCCAGGAAAGTTTCAATACCTCGTCGAAGTTCTGTGGGTTGCAGCATGTTTACGTGCACGCATGCACGTGTGAACACACACACACACACACACACACACACACACACACACACACACACACACACGCGCGCGCACACACCATGCCCTAGGACTTTGTCCTCTAGAGCTTGGCTTTAAAATATTTGGTACTTATTTCTTTCCCTTAATGCCACAGATTTTCCCATGTGATTATTTTGGTGTGCAGACACAATTCTTGGGTATTTTCACAAAGCCCCTGTATTTCTCAATAGAGAGAGTCAGGATGTCCTGTCATTTCTTGTTTTGTTGGGGTTTTTTTTGTTTTTCCCAAAGGTCTGGTCATTCCAGAGTGTGGGAGGCAGGTAGTGTGAAAAAAATGCAGGAGTGGATAACACTCAGAGAGCCTCCATGTTCTTGAGCTTCTTTGAGATCTCAAAGTCCTTGACAGCATTCCATCACTAGCCTTCTCTCTCCCCTGTCCCCTCCCTTCTCCTCCCCTCTCCTCTCCCTTCTCACCCCCATCCTCTTTTCTTTCTCCTCCCCCTCCCCTCTTCCTCTCTCTCCTCAGTCCTCTCTCTCTGTCTCTCTCCCTCCCTCTCCCTCTCTCTCCGTCTCTCCCTTCCTCTCTCTCCCTCTAATCACCCTCTAATCACCCTCTCTCCCTCTAATCACCCTCTCTCCCTCTAATCACCCTCTCTCTCACCAGTCTTGGATTTGAACTCAGGGCCTGGGTATTGTCCCTGAGCTTTTTTGCTCAAGACTAGCACTCCACCACTTGAGCCACAGCTTCTACTCCTGGCTTTTTTTTTTTTTTTGTGGTGGCAGGGTGGTGGTTAATTGGATATAAGAGCCCTAGGGACTTTCTTTCCTGAGCTAGCTTTGACTCACGAGCCTCAGATCTCTATTTCCTGGGTAGCCAGGATGACAAGCCTGTGCCACCACTTCCTGCCTTCTTGTCTCTCTCCAAAGCATATTTTAGCATAGATAGTTGAGGCCCAGAAATATGGCTCTGCTTCCTATCCCAGTTGTATGAAAGCTGACCAAAAAACTACCACCGTTTCTACTCATGGTAGCATGGCCCTGGGGTTATTCTAATCGTTTTACCTTTTTGTGAATATATATCTAGGGAACACTTCTCTATGTAATAATCAGCACATGGAAAAGTCTCTCTCCCATCCATGCTTAAAGCAGACAAACCGTACAAAGTTGGTTCCTGGATGAAAAAGGAGCTGTACTCAGGCCTTTGCGTGGCTTGCTTCTCTACTATCAGACTGGATGCTAATCTTTTCTCTCCAACAGAATGAATCAATATTCATTCTTGAATCAATATGAATCAAACATTCTTTCCAGGCAGGGAAGGAAGGGCAGGGAGAGGAGGGGTGGGAAGGGAAAGGAAGGGAAGGGAGGGCAGTGGTAGGAAGAAAACAATGGGAAAAATTACAGAGTGCAGATCTAATGTTTCATTGTTGAAGCTGTCTCTTTTGAATGGAAAATCTAGGTTCATACGTAAAATTTGAGTCAGTTGTGGTTAATTGTTCTATGGTGTGTGTGTGTGTGTGTGTGTGTCTGTCTGTCTGTCTGTATGTTGTTGTTGTTGTTGTTGCTGTTGTGAGTTTGATCTTAGGGTTTTGATTTTTCTACAGATATGCTCTACTACTTGCACCATATCCTCAGCCCTTTCTATGGTTTTTCCCTGTCTGGTGTGGACCATTTATGCTTCTAAATATGTGAGGTGACAGGGGCATGTCATCACATCCTGCTTCTTTGCTGAAATGGAGAGGGAGGTCTTCAGGACCTTAGGCTGTGCTTAGGCTGATCTTGAACTAGGGTCTTGAACTGATCTCAGCTTCTTAAATAGCAAACATTGAAGGTGTGAGCCACTGTGGTGCCTGGCTGATTAGCTGTCTCATTGGAATTTTTTTGCCTTGGCCTCACCTGGTTCCTCCCTTACCCTTTCTAGCATTCCCCAGTTTCCATACCCTCCATATCGTACACACATAGTGCCCAGACTCTCAGCCTGTAATCACTAGGAAAATGTTGGCAAATACCATCTCAGATTTCAAGCAGAGACCCAAGCTCAGAACAACTATAAAGATGAAGATTCTGTGTTAGGCACACAGAATCTGCTTTCTTTTTTATGTTTATTTCTCAGGTAACACTGAGCATCACAACGAAATCCTGCCACATCAACTAATTGTAACTGTGAATTGTACTGCTTTCATTTGCCGCCTGCCTCCTCTGACATCCCTTGTTCATATGCACGTAGCGTCCTAACAAGAGGTGAGAGCTGCCAGTTCCTGGGATCTGCAGCCAGGCTCCAGGTGGCTCATATCCCATGACTCTTGGGCCCCAAGTCCCCCCCTTTTTATAAATGCTAATATCAAAAATACCTCTCAGGGAGACAATCAACTAGATGTCCATATTAAATTGTTAGCCAATACCAAGAATCTAGTAAGTACAACTGTAATTTTATTTTATTTTCATGCCAGCCTGAGGCTTGAACTCAGAGCTGGACTCTCTGTCTCTGAGCTTCTTTTGCTTAAGGCTAGCACTCTACCACTTGAACCTTGAACCACAGCTTCGCTTCTGGCTTTGTTTTTTGATACTTCGGTGGAGATAAGAGTCTCACAGACTTTCCTGTTCTGGCTGGCCTTGAACTTCGATCCTTACATCTCAGCCATCTGACAAGCTAGGATTATAGTGTCCCAGACTATTTTTTGTATGTTATTTCTGATTGTTTTTCTTTTATAGTACATTATAAGCAAGTTTGACAAACCATGGGATAGGTCACAAAGCCCTGTGAAACGACTGAACTCTCCTGCAAGGAGTCTCTTGCTCTATATCCCTAGATGGCCCCTATCTTGGGTGGGGGATCCGCTTGCTCCTTCTACTCCATTCACACATTACCCTGTTACAGGCTACGTTGCTATACTGATTCTCCCTCACTTTCAAATTGTAATTGGAAGAGAAGGAGATGAGATGGAGCAGCAGGGGAGGGTGGAAGGGAAGATAGATAGAGAGGGAGGGAGAGCGGGAAGGAGAAGGAAGGGAAGAAAGAGAGAGAGGGAGGGAAGGAGGTGCAGTGAGATGGAGAGGTGTGGAGGCGATGCTCAGCAGGTGTGAGGGAGGGGTAGAGGGAAAGAGGGAGGAAAGTGAGGTGGAGAGGTGAGGAGAGATGTAGGCAGGTGTGGCCTTCTTCTCCTTGGGCTCCCAGGTCCTAGGTCGGTGGCCACATAGCTGCAGTCCAGTTATGTTCTGATCATTGGCCAAACATTTCAAGACCGTGGTACGAAGAGAGTAATTTTAAACAATGAAGTGAATTTTTTTGTGTGTTTCACTTTTGCAAAGGTCTTATTCTCTAGTCTAGTGAATTCTTGGTACAGTTTCAAACTCAAAAAACAAAACAGAAAAACCTGCCGGTGCACAGTACAATGAATTCCCACAGCCTTCAAACAAGACATTCACCAGTGGTTACCATTTTGCCCTGTTTGTCACTCTCACCCCTGCACGTGCATGCATTAGAAATGGAGATTGCGCAGTGCACCCATGTGCATTATGTGTTATTCTGTTGCTGTACAGCTCTTACCCACCCAGACACTATGGCATTCTGTGAAGGGATTTCTTTCCCCTTTTTTTTTCTTTTTTGCAGTGTAAACACTCTGAGAAGGTGATCTCTCTCTTCCATACTGCAGCACAAAGATCCTGGCGAGGAGATGTGATGTTACTACAATACTATTCTCTAGCCATGATCTGTTTTTGTTTTTTGTTTTTTTTTAAGGCTCTCTTGCAAAAGCAGGTGTGTCATAAAGAGAATAGATGGCCATTGCCACCTAATGAGGCCACTTGTTCGCATGCTCACCTCCTCACTGGCGCCATTCTTCAAAGCTGCCACTCTAACAAGACCCCCCACCCCGCGCACCT
The DNA here is from genome assembly GCF_031878675.1 of Megascapheus bottae. NCBI lineage: Eukaryota > Metazoa > Chordata > Mammalia > Rodentia > Geomyidae > Megascapheus > Megascapheus bottae. The sequence goes on from NC_143533.1 coordinate 12,256,062, forward strand.
GTGCCGGCAGCAGCCCCCACCTGGAAGGGAGAAGGCCCTGCCTGGCCACTCTGCATGAGCCATCTCATAGCAACAGATCACTCGGTCTCCACGCTGGACTGTGGATTTCTGAGGGGTTTTAAGACTTGCTTCAGTAGATGGGGTTTAATTGGTACTTAGGGTACACACACATATACGTGAATATATTTATGTGTATATATCCATATACATATATGAGTGAAGTCAGGTGCCCATGGCTCACGCCTGTAATGCTAGCTACTCAGGAGGCTGATAGCTGAGGATTATGCTTTCGAAGCCAGGCCTGGGGACAACAGTTCAGGAGACTGTTATCTCTAAACTAACCAGCAGAAGCTAGCAATGGAGGTATGAGCACCAGCATTGAGTAGAAGAAAAGCCAAGCAAGAGCTGGAGGCCCTGAGTTCAAGCCCCTGTACGGTGTGCTACATAAACAAATAAGTAAGCAAGCAAGAGACCAGATAGACAAGTGAGACTCTAACCAGCTGAACTTGTAAAAGGGCCTTGGACTGTTGGATCACAGTTCTGCATATGAAGGGGAGGGGAGCTGGGAGTGATGCTTGGACATTGATTTCAGAACCATCGTGGTTGGCAGGGGATGAAACTGTGCCTGAGATCTTGGATTTTGCCTTAAACTTTATTATTTTCTTCCCTTTTCCCTTCACCCTCAAATATAGTGAGTGCTAGAAGGACAGAGTTATGTGCAGGAGACATGTAGAGACTAGATTCTCCAAAGCCCTGCTTGAGTTCAGGATCCCAGCCCTTGGCTGCCCTGGGCTTTGGGCTGTTCCTGCCACGTTAGCAGGCAGTAACTTTCCGTGCAGTTCTGGGCCGCCAGGCAAGGGGCGGGGCTCCTCTGGGCTGGCCCCCTGGCCTCAGCCACAGCCACCACCAGGCCAGGCGCCAGGATGCCTGGGCAATCACCCAGGCACCACCATCACCACTACCACCCCCACACACACGCCCCAGCCTTGGGAGTAGTGCAGCCCAGCCAAGCTGGCGGCGGGGCCTGGTTCCATCCTGGGCCTTTGAACTGCAGTGATGAGCCAGCCGGGTCTGCAGGTATCTCTACCCCCTACAAAGTTCTGCCACAGGCCAGGCCCCTTTGACCCCAAGTCCATGCTGGAGCCAAGGTTGAAAAGCAATAGTTGACATCTATGTAGATTGGATAGCTACCCTGTAGGCATCAGCATGTTATTTAATTTTTTTTGTTTTCATTTTTAAAATGCTTACGTGGTAGTATGTGCTGCTGCATGCCAGACACTGTGCTAACTACTTTATAAATGTGAACTCGTGTAATCTTGCTGACAGCCTTGGGAGTAAGCTGGGTTATTCTTTCGACTGTGTGTGGAGTGTTTGAGTAGATGCAGTGATCACCTGTCTTTCTTTGAGCCAATGCCATGTCCTTTATATTCTCTTTTTTTCTCATTAACGATATCATTTGGGTCTGTCTCTAAATATGTATTTAATACTTCTATGCATTAGGTGACCTCAGGACCCCAGAGAAGTTAAAGATAAGAGTTTGTGGGGTTAGGGATTTAGCTCAGTCAAAGAGTCCTTGCCTAGCAAGTGCAAGGCCCTGAGTTCGGTCCTCAGCTCTGGGGAAAAAAAAGTTTGTGTTCAAAAAAAGTAACATTTAGTTAAGACACAGAAATTCGATTTTTTAGTTTTTTACTTTTTTTGTGTGCCAGTGCTGCAGCTTGAACGCTGAACCTAGACACTATCCTTCAGGTTTTTGGCTTGAGGCTGGCACTATACCACTTCAGCCACCGCTCTACTTCCAGCTTTCTGATGCTGAACTAGACATAAGAATGTCACAGAATTTCTTGCTTTGCCTGGCTTCACCCCCACTCCTCAGATCTCAGCCTCTTTGAGTAACTGGGATTACAGGCATGAGCCACTGGCCCCTGATGAGGGATGGAGGAGAACCCAGGAGAGCTTGTTCCTGGAACCTGTGAACGTTGAAAGGGAAAAAGGACAGAAATGGACAGGGAAGGGCTCAGAGGACGTAAGTGGAGCTGTTAGAAAAATCAGATCAAATGGAGGCACAGAGAATAAACAAATGCAGCAACTGTGTTCACTAGACGTTCAGGGGAGGCCGAGGGAAGGGGTGACAATGTCTAAAAAAGAAATGTACTCCTTCCCTGACGTATGGAACCGTAACTTCTCTGTGCATTACCTTTGTAATAACAGCAACAAAAAAGAAACCAAACTAGCTTGGGATAAGAGAATCAATCTGTGGCCCATGTTTTTGGTCCCTAGAGGCCTGCAACGGCGGGCCCCAATTCATTCACCACACGTTCTTCAGAAAGTGACTCAGTCTTGAGTAGTTGGCTTTGTACAAGCTCTGTGTTTGCCCCCTACTAAATTTCTCCCTAAGCCATACATAGACATGATATTTTTCATATATTCTCTAAGAGATAGATGAAATTCCAAAGGACACAGACGCAACATGTTCTCTGTATGTTGGAAACAAAGGCTACATGCAGAGAACAGCAGAGCTGATTTCTCTGCTATGATCCAGGGTGAGTCCCAAAGAGAAAGCAGTGGAGTAGAAAAGGCCAACGTATAGGCAGAATTCCAGCTCAGCTGCAGACACACTTCAGTACTCGGAAGCTCAGGAAGAAAATGGGGGTATATTTTAAAAATTGCGTTCTTAGGTATGAGTTTCTCACGAGTTTCTCACTCCTCTTGTATTTTCATCTGCTTATGCAAAAACAAAAATTAAAAAAAAACTAACAAAACAAAAAGCAGCCTTGCGCATTGTAAATGGACCTTCAAATAATCCATTATTTATGAATATGGGTGATTATACTTGCAGCCCCGAGATATTTCAATCCCCAAAATAGATCAAATAAAGCTATAATAAGTACTGACAGTGCATAAAACAAAATTCAACTCTTGGTAATTAGAGGAGTCAAAACTTGTCTTGGTCTTCAAAAAACAAAACAAAAAAGATGACTGATTGAAGAATGTGTGTCAATTTAGGTAGTTTGTTTTATTCCCATAATCCTACTTTAAATCAAAGAAACCATTACCAATGTATTGAATCTGGAGCACACTTTTTGCTGTGAAACATGCAATAGCAACTTACATCCAACAACAAGATTATATTCAGAGAGTAGTGAATCACAAGAAGAGGCAATCTGTGTAGAATGTATTAGTGGATCCATATTGACCAGGAACAAGCTTTAGCCTTTTGTGTAGCCATTGGGGGACAATTCCAGGGTCCCTGTAAGAAGAGCCATGGGGCTTCTTTGGAGCAGGAATCACCTAGTTTATGTTTTAGAAGACCACTCCCTTTTTTAAGCTGAGCACCTTTGGGCATGTATCAGCAGGAGACACAGAGAGAGAGGGGGGGGGAGGGAGGGAGGGAGGGAGGAAACACATTAATGAGCTTCCAGTTAAGCAGACTGACAAAACCTGGGGAAATGACAAGATAAAAAAAATTCCAAGAAATCACCCATTTCCATAATTTATGACTATTGGGAAGTGACATTATTTTGCTGGGAAGGTGAAGGGGGTTCTTTTACAGGTAAAACTCACAGGAAAAGGATTACTCTGGACTGTCCTGAAATAAGGAAGGAAGTTATTTTTCTATTTGTTCCCAAATAGAGACAACCATGGTGTTTATGTGTCCCTGGGATTTCATAAAGCTCTGGAAGAATAGCCAAATGAAAAAGAATTACGTTCACACAGTGAAAGGCTGCTGTGTATATGTGCATGTGGGCATGTGTGTGAAGCCTTTGTGTCTCCATGTCGTACTCCCTGTGTCTGTAGTGTACTTGTGAGCAGCGTGAAGGAGGGAAAGAAGGTGTCCGGGCCAAGCCCCTTGGTCCTGGTGAAGGGTGATGGATTGTGATGAGCTGATACCACACGTCGGTTGGTCCATCACTGTTTCTTAGGGTGCCTCTGTGAGATCAACTCCAGCCAGCCTCTGCCGCACACCTTAGACCCCAAGAGGACAGTCGAGCTAATCAGCTGTGTGGTAGTAGCCAAGGAAATTGTGTAATAACAGAAAGATTTGTGTCCAGTAGCTTATCTGAAGTGTCTATCTGATACAGGGCCCCCTGCACCCTGTGTAACTGAAGAGTCTAAGAACAGGAGTCAGGCTCAGCGTTGTGGTCCTCTTGTGCAACAAACTCAAGCATCACTTATCCCCAGCTAGTTTCCTGCATGCACCTAGGGACAGCCTGGTGTCCCACACAGCTGGGCCAGGCCTCTGAAATAGCCCTGCCCAAACCTCCCTTCAGTGACTGCTGTCAAGGACCTGAGACGCCAAGGCTTCATGCTAACCCTAGGGAAATCTGCCCATCACTAGGTTTGAAGGTCTTCATGGAAATTGGATTGTGAAGAAACTCAGGGTTTGGGGTGTGTGTGTGTGTGTGTGTGTGTGTGTGTGTGTGTGTGTGTGTGTTCGTTTCCTTTTTTCATTCTCCCTTCTCCATGAAGCTTTCCTTTTTTTAGATTGATTGACTTGTTTTCTTGTTTAATTCTTATTTTTATTATCTTTGTATAGTTGTATAAAGGGGTTACCATTCAGCTATCACAGTTTTTGGTTGCTTACTTAGTTGCTACCTTACACATGGCAGTCTTTCAGAATCATAGTAATGAGTTCACCTTTTGTTCCTAGATTTTTTGAAATAAAAATAGAGACCCCAAATTTCTTTTAATAGCAGATATAATTTCTTGGCCTCGATTCATGGACAAAGAATGTATTTAAGACTAGCTGTGTTCCCTACCCAGCATGACTTGCTTATTCATTTAACAAATATGAGCCACAAAATTGGTAACTAACTAGGGCAGTATCCTTGAGCAAGAGTTCAGGGACAGCGCCCAGGCCCAGAGTTCAAGTCCCATGACTGACCAAAAAAAAAAAAAAATCCTTGATTTTTCACTCAGTGCAATTTTTTAGATGATGATAGCTTTTAAAGTTTAATATTTCTTCATTCCATTATTATCTTTTTGTAATAAACACTTTTTGTTTGAAAAAGAAATAAGACTACCACATTATCCTAGAATAGACAATAAATAGATAAAGCCATAGGTAGTATATTTAATTCAATGTATAATATGTAATGTGTAATATATGTGTTTGACATGAACTATATGTAAGATATGTATAATATGTAGCATGTAATATTACATATCTAGTTTGCAATATATGGTACAGCATACATGTAATATATAACATATTGTATGTATTCGTATATTACATGTATAATAGGTAAGACAGAGTATGTTGTATACATACTATAATATTTATTACATATAATATGTAATGCATAATATATATGTATATAGAGAGAGTAGATGCAACATAATTCTCATGGACAGTTACTCCAAGGATAAGAAAGGGGAAAGGGCATGGAACTGCTATGCTGGGATGTTCTTTTTTGTTTGCTTTTGGAAACACTTGGATATTGTAGACCTCTTTTCCCAGATTGAGTGTCTGAGGGGTATAGTTAATTCTAATGTGCCACGCTCAAGGTTTTAGCTAATAAATAGACTACAGCTGTTTCTGTGGGGTGGGGAGAGATTGGAAGAGCAGAGAAGTATGAGAGGTGCTGACATATTTGCTTGTCCCTGAAGCATTGATCTTAACTGACATTACATGACAGATACATACCTGGTCACAGGCAAAAGTTAGGTTTTAAAAGTGCATTGTATCCTCTATGAAACATGTGTATTCCAGTAAAAACATACCATCAAATCTTCTAAGCTGGGCACTGGTGGCTCCTGCCTGTAATCCTACCTCCTCAGGTGGCTGAGGTCTGAGGATCATGGTCCAGCACCAACCTGGACAAAGCCATGAGACTCTTTCTCTCTAATTAGGCAGCAAAAAGCTGTAGAGCTGTGGCTCGAGTGGTATAGTTCCAGCTTAGGATAAAAAAGCACAAGGAGCAATGCTCAAGCCCTGAGTTCAAACCCCAGGACTGGCACCAAAATAAACTTTTGAACTGTTGTAAGAATGGAAACATAGCAATTCTTATGTGTGGAGACTGCAAGATGAAAATGGACAGGAGGTTCATTTTCTCCTCTCAAGCTCTTTCTTTGGAGTGGAGTTGGGGTGAATATGCATTGTGTTTCGATTCCCCAGATCAGAATATCTTCAACTCCAAAATGTTTCCTCCCAGTGTTGTTTCCCTACCCCCAACACCTTCTGTGCTTCCTTCCCAGACTCGTGAATTCTTTCAGAGCTCCTAGAAGGGCTCCGGAGGATAATTTCTTAACTTCGTAGTTAGCAAATGATAGCCAGGAAAACAACAAAAATGGGAATTTCCCTAATCCTCACCAACCAGCAACAGCCCTCAGGCAGGTGACAGGGAGCCCAGCAGGTGTGGGAGATGAGGTCCTGCTGGCCAACAGGGGACAGAGGTGACAGAGCAGGTGGAAACAGACACTGGCCACTCATATACCAAGGGTGTATCACAGCGCTGCCCCCCCTCCAAACACACACCCAAGGATCTGGTCAACCCCCTCCACCTCCGGAATTGTTTAACATAACCTGTTCACATCCTCTGTCTCATACCTTGATTCTGTTACTACCCAGATTTCAACTACAGATTTGTGTGTGAATCATGTAAATGGGAGTCAAAGGATTTCATATGTGTCAGCATGCATGTTGGTGTGTGTGTGTGTGCGTGTGTGTGTGTGTGTGAGAGAGAGAGAGAGAGAGAGAGAGAGAGAGAGAGAGAGAGAGAGAGAGAGAGAGAGAGAGAGAGAGAGAGAGAGAGAAAGAGAGAGAGAAAGAGAGTATAACCTGGGACTTGAACTCAGGGACTGGGCGCAGTCCCTAGGCTTTCTTTTTCTTCTTCTTTTGATCAAGGCTAGAACTCTACCAGCTGAGCCATAGCTCCACTTCTGGCTCTCTTGGTGGTTAATTGGAGATAATAGTCTCACAGACTTACCTGCCCAGGCTGGCTTCAAACCAGCATCTTCAGATCTCAACCTTCTGAGGAGCTAGGATTACAGGCATGAGTCACTGGTATCTAGTCTTGTAAAATTTTATGGTTTTCTCTGTTTCCTTTTGGCAGTACTGAAGTTTGAACTCTATGCCTCTCACTAGCTGGGCAGGTGTTCGACTACTTGAGCCAAATGTTCAACCTTTTCTGTTTTTAACTTCAGTTATTTTTGTCTAGAGTGGCCTCAGACCTCAGTCCTCCTACTGATGTCTCCCAGGAGGCTGAGATTATAAGAATGTCCCCACCTGGCTTGTTGAACTGTCTCTTGAAAACCCAAGCCGGCCTCCAACTATGATGTTGGTGCCTTCGAGTAGCTGGGACTACAGGCGTGAGCCAGTGTACAACTTTGGCCATTGCTCTAAGTTGTAAACACTTTCCGTTCTTCCTCATATTAAGTATGGAAATGTACTACTCCCCTGGAGCAAGAGCACTTTGAAGAGAAATAAACACAAACAAGAGAAGGCCATAGCCACAGCGTCTCTGTCTGAGCTCCCCACCACCTGAACATGGACACATGGAGAAGAAGAGCTCCATCTCCACCTCTCCACAGATCCAAGCAGCTGAAGGGGTTCAGGCAGCTGGTCCCATCACTTGCTCATTAGCAGAAGGCTTTGTCACCTGCAAAACTGGTTGTCATATGCTAATGGTTAGGAGTTCAGGACAGACTGGTTTCAGACACACACACACACACACACACACACAGGCTTTTTTGGCAACAAGAACACATCACCTGTGTCCTTATGGTCTGGGCTGGAAGGTCCCAGCGGCGCGGTCTTGTGCTCCCATTCTTCCTCTGCCTACCAGAGATGGCTTCTCTGAAGTTTAGGTGGCTAAACCCAAACCCCACTTATTCTAGCTTTCCCAGATGAAATCTGAAAGTTTCAAGATTTAGAATAGTTCGTTGGCCACAAGGCTCAGCAGAGAACAAAAGCTACCATCTGCCTCCGCATCCCCTGCCCCCCGGCCCAGCCCTGCTAAACATGGAGAATTATGGGACACAAGAAGATACAGGGATCAGAGGATGTGTGCTAGTGGATAATGAATGGCAGGTCTTCCCCCACACACTAACTGTTGAAAAGTCACTTTGGTATCTTGTCTGGTCTCCAGTCTCTATACCTTTACCTACACACACACACACACACACACACACACACACACACACACACACACACACACACACTGTAAGCCTTTATCACCTTCTTAGCTTGGGATTAGATTTGTTATCTGTCCATCCCTGTATGGAGAATGGGCTTGTTAATTTGAGAATTGTGATTGAGGCCTTTTATGCACCAGTGTGTCTGTATGTCTAGCTGTGTCTATAATATCAGTTTATCTTTCTGATAACTATCAATACCATATGTCCTGGTTTCTTTCATTGAGAAAGCTGAGTTTCAGAGGTGAAGCAACTTGTCCAGCAAGCAAGCTTGTCAGTGGGTGACAGGGACTGGCTCAAACCTTGATCTATCAATTCCCAAAGACCTTGTCCTTGATTCTGGGCCAGTCTGTCCCCTTCCTCACTCAGTTTTATAGAAGCAATGGCAGAAGCCAGGCCTCTTGAAAGCCAGATTGTTGGCAAGTCATATTCCAAATGCCCCCTTTCTTGTGTTTTCTTTTTTGTTTATGGAAGAAGTAGGATTTGAACTCAGGATCTTACTCTTGTTCTGCCACTTGGCCTTCAGTGTAGTATTCCAGGCTTCCAGATGATATTCTTAGGGCCTTCTTACTCCTGTTTCCCTTTCATACACTGTCTGTGGATTCTTCTTTTTTTCAGACACACACACACACACACACACACACACACACACGTAAAAAGAGCAAGCTGGGATGGTGGCTCACACCTGTAATCCTAGCTTCTCAGGAGTCTTGGATCTAAGGCTCTCTGTTCAAAGCCAGCCACTGGCAGAAAAGTGTTCATGAGACTTCTATCTCCAATTAACCACCAGAAAAAGCGAAGTGGTGCTGTGGCTCAAGTGATAGCCCAAGAGCTCAGAGACAGCACCCAGGCTCTGAGTTCAAGCCCCATGACCAACAGAAAAAGAAAAGAAAAATAATTCTATTTGCCCACAGTCCTGCAGGCTACTATCGCTACTTACTTGAATTCCTCCTGCAGCTTCTCATTTCCAATATTCCCCCATCTTATACTCTTAGCCTAACCACAGCCCTGCTCCACCTGGCGCCCACCCTCTTGCCCACAGTCAGCCCTGGCTTTCCCTTCCCAATCCTGACAGGAAAGCTTAGAGTCAAAACGTTGTATCTGCAACCACAGAACTCCCTCTTTGCTGCTAAATAACCAAATGCCATTTTAAGAATCACATAAGAAGCCAAGTATCTATGTCTCATGCCTGTAATCATAACCTACTCGAGAGGCTGGCGGTCAAGGTTCAAAGCTAGTTGGACAGACAAATCCAAGAGGCTCTTATCTCCAATACTAGAAGAAGAGGTGTGATTCAAGTGGTAGAGCGCCAGCCTTGAGCAAAGAATAGCTAAAGGAAAGCACAAGGCTGTGAGTTCAAGCCCTGGTACTAGCATAAACAAACCAACAAAAAAGTATGATGAAAGAAATTAGAAGAAAGGAGTACTTCTTCCACCCTCACTAATCTACCAAAATATGACTAGTTTTTTTTCAGCATACACATGTAACACTTTTACATTTCTGCAGTAATTGTATAGATTCAGTGTTGTACCCTTATGAAATAGTATTTTATTCTCATGTAACTCAAGCTGATATCAGACATTAACTTTCTTATCCTTCCTTGAACATTCTCCCTGAGATTTGAGGGTGCCTCTCACTCAACAGGAGGATGAAGGGCGAACCTCTCTCTCATTGACCTCCCTTTTCACTTGGCTCTATAACTCTCCCCCTGCCCCCCAAAAAATCTGGGTATGAGATGTCAAATTCTATGATCACTGTTCACTCCTTCATATTAATACCATTTAGAGATTTTTTTCCAAGAGTCTTTGATTTCGCATGGATCCCCAGGCCCCTGGTAGGCATTTTCTGGTACAGCCTGGGGGCGGTGGAGGGATCCATTTGCAGATGAGGAAACCCAGGCACAGCCTAGTGGAGCCCTGCCACCCCACTCACAAGAGAGCGAATAGAATTTGAAGATGGCCCTGCCTTAAAATCTCACTACAACCTGCCATTTAACTTTCTTCCTTAGAAGATTCTTCTCCACGAGGCTCAGTCCTCTGATGTGCCATTTTCAGGGCACATCAGAGAAAATGTAATGAAGACCCCCCCATAATAATAATCTAGATGATATTCTAGCTATTGACACCACAACTGTAAACCTATTCAAATATTGTGAGAGAGATGGTGTTGAGAGACCTGCTAACTAGAGACCTGTTACTTATAATTGACTTTACTAATATTTTAGCATCTGACCTGTTTCTCTTAATTGAATTGAAATCACTTATGCAACACATTTGTTTGACTGACTTTGGGAAGAGATAATCACCTTCACCTACACATTTATTTTAAAAATAGAATTAAAAACTCATTCCCGAGCAGTGGCCTTAAAGATAAAAGTAAAACAAAACGAGAATTTCTTCCTTAGAAAATACCCAGAAAAATTATAGTTATTTTGTTTTAAGGGATAGATTTTTTTTCAATTAAAAAACTATTTTGCACAATGATCAGTAAGGTCGCTCTGAATGAAAAGTTAATATATATATGTAGTAATATATATATAATATTTATATATATATTAAAGCACTCAGTTAAGTGTAAGAGGATCATTCTGCCCTCCAGTTTTGTGTTTGTATGTTTTTGTTTTTGTCGGTCCTGGGGATTGAACTCAGGGCCTGAGCACTGTCCTTGGGCTTTCTCAAGGCTAGAGCTCTACCACTTGAGCCACAGCACCACTTCTGTTTTTTTCTTTGTATGTGGTAACCAAGGAATGGAACCCGGCTCTTTGTGCATGCTAGGCAGGCACTTTAATGCTAGGCCAAACTCCTGGCCCCTGCCTTATTGTTTAACTTAGTTGAAATTAGCAATTCCAAAGCCCTTAAAATATGAACGAATTTCATGCTTAAAAGAAGTATTTTATCACTGGTAAATGTGAGACAGGGAGCAAGGGAGACAGATCTCCCCTTCTAGGTAACTTTTTGAGAGACAGACTAAGACAGACAGACAGACAGTCTCCCTGAAGATTTGTTCTGCCAAAATTCAGAAAGATCCCTTTCTGTATAGGTGACTTGTTTAGAAAGAGAGAGAGAAATAGACAGACAGATAGACACAGACAGACAGGCAGGCAGGCAGCCAGGCAGGCAGGCAGGCAGAGACAGAGGGAAGTAGGTAGAGAGGGAGAAGAGAAAATATCTCTGTAGTAACTTGTACTCTCAAAAATCAGTGATCTTTTCTTTAAATGAACTTGTTTTATCAAAATTCAGATACTGTCCACCTACCAACCGGGCTTGCCAGTATCTGACCCAGCAAAATATGCAGGGTGACAATTCTGAAACATGAGCAGGTTGTCTTGGTACCCATAGGAGGTTAAAAAAAGGGGTATAAATATGATATATATATATGTGTGTGTGTATATATATATATATATTAATATATATTAAATTCAGACATCAACTGGGCTTGCTTACTTCTACCCTGGGGTGGTTTCTTGCCTGAGGTTGGTTTCTTAAAGCTTGGAGAGACATGCTAAAATGAAGGGAGATACAGTAGCTTTTTTTGTTTGTTTTGTTTTGTTTTGTTTTATGTTGGCAAGTCTTCTCTTGGTAAAGAAACAGAATTGGTATACCAGCTTTCATGGATGATAATGTGATCAGGCCTTGGGTCAGAGCAGAAGGGGAGGAAAAAAGATACAGAGCACTTCAGCATTGAGAAGGGACAAACTCCTGCTGGCCTGTGGTAGCTCTCCATGCACACATCTGTTGTGTGTTACTTTTGACTGCAACTCTCAGTTTCTGAATAAATGACCTCAGAACTTCAGTGATTGCCTCCAAGGGAAAATTAGAAAGTGAATGAGTTGGAGGAACCTTTTTTTTGGGGGGGGGGATTCCTTCCCCCTGTGCCCAACAAGGAAAGTACTGATAGAAGGCCTTCGTAGTCTAACTTGAGGCCACCCATTGGCTGGTGGAAGTAGGATGAAACGTTAGCACCTTTAATGTAGGGTTGAAAAATGGAATGCCAGGAAGTTAAAAGGACTTAGGGGAAAATGTCCTTTGGCCTTCCGCTGCATGACAGGATTCTGAAGTGCCTGCTAGTCAGCAGAGTAGACTCAGTTAGTCCGGTGAGAGGGAAGAGGGGGAAAAAAGCAGCAAATCCAGAAGACCAACATCAGTAATATCTTTGAGTGCAGTGATGAAAGTGTGAGAATGGCTGTGCCAGAAAGGCGGGTCTCTCATCAGATTTTCCAAAGCGGCTCATGGATCCGGCCAGCTGTCAGAGAAAGCAAGCCCTGCCTGCTGGGTGGTATTTACTGAGCACCTACTAAATGCTCTTGAGTTCTGCATATCTTTTGTGAAAAGAGGACTCCACCCTTCTTCTCTTTCCTTTTTCTTTTTCCTTCTCCTCCTTCTCTGCCCCAAACTAAGATCTTTTTAAGGTAAAATTAGATGGTGATCTGGTTTTATTTTCTGCTAGAACAAAGCAAAAGAAAACATTGAATAGAATCATAAAGGGGATGCGCCTATGGCTAGCAGTGACATAATATAAAACCCAGAATTTCCAAAGAGAATTAAAAGTGGGGTGAAATGAGTCTCATTTTTCTTCCTCTTGTGCCTTTTATTCTGGGAGTGAAGTGTCTGGTGTTGGAAACATGATAGGATCTGCAATGATCAACCAACATTTAGAGACAGAAAGAAATCACAACAAAGCTCCATTGCTAACTGTAACAGAAATTTCCTTGGAGCTCTTTTGAGGTCTGAGAGACTGAACGCATTCAAGAAGAAGGAATTTTCCATTCTCCGCTGTCCATGTAAGAGTACCCAGCTCAGCACAAGTCAAGATAACTGTGTGGGCAGGGACATTTTACTCAGCCTCCTCTCCTTAGAAACACCTTCCTCCTGCTCCTTGTCTGAAGTGTCTCAGGTGAGCCAGGGAAGCCACTCACTGGCCCATGGGCTTTCGTGTCATGACTTCTTAGCTTCACCTCCAACAACATTATTGTGTTCTGATTTCTCCACTTGACACAAACTAAAACGCTTGTGGTCCTGAGGGACTAGTGACAGTGACGTGAGTGGAAACAATATTTTTCAGTCCTCTGCAGTGATCTCTGCCATGCAATCACATTGTCCCTGAATGAGATTCAAAGTTTTTGTTCTGATGGTGGCTCTGAATTGGGCGCCAGCAAATGCTAAAGACCCTTTCTACTCTCCCTGTCTCTCTGAGCTATTGCTCAATTGTGCTGTTTTTATGATCACCTCTTTGGTAAAAGCAATGAGAAATGACCTTAAAATGATAACCCAACCCCAAATGCTGGTCTCATAAAAAACAAGAAGCAAAACCACTCAGCCATTTATCTCATCTCATTTGTTGTCAATCACCAGCATATTTCTCTCCTCCTTACCATGATCCCCCCCCAGCTTTGTGCTGTGGTTCCCAGGCATGGCCTGCTTCCCTGCTGAATTCAACTGCAACCCAGACAAAAACTAAAGCGCATCTCTTCCAGAGTTCACGGCGAAGGTCACCCCTGGAGAGGTGGACATTGCAGATGTGCTAGAAAGATAACAGAGCGCTTTGATGAAGCCTGTGTCTGTTCTTCGCTCTTGGTGCTCAGAGTGGAAGAAAGGATGGATCGCCATGGCTTTGCATCATTTAAGACTTTTGATGAACACCTTCCAATCAAAATACTGCATAGATCCAGGCCTGTGTGTGTTCGTGTGTGTGTGTGTTCGTGTGTGTGTGTGTGTGTTCATGTGTGTCTGTGTGTGTGTGTGTGTGTGTGTGTGTGTGTGTGTGTGTGTTATACAGCACTTCAGAATGACTGAGATGTTCAAAAGGGGCCTGGTCAAGTGTGCTGTTTGTAGGGATCCTGGTCCCCGAGGTCGCCTGCCCTTCATTAGGGTCTCTTGGTGGCCGATGGTCGTATTTGATGGTGATGTCTGTTCATTGCGGATTGTATATCTCTTTAGCAGCTTCAAAGGTTCTCCCATGCTGCCAAGTTAACATTTGGGTGCTGATCACTCAGTCGCGGACTTTTGTTATTTTCCTAGCCTTTGATGGCTCCCCTGTTCTTCTGTTGGCATTGCTTTGTCCTTTCATCTCGGGGTCTGTTCTGCAATGGTGATCGCTATTCATCTGGGAGTCCAGCCATTCTGCCCTCTGACGAGGGGCCATTCCCTCACTTCTCTGCCCTGGCTGCCTCAGTGGGTAGTCCGGGATTTGTGCCTTTCATCAGGCAAACTATGGAGACCCCCTTCTTTGGGCAGCTACTTTGGGGCTAGAATAAGGATTAGTAGATCACGATTTCTTTTTCTCTTTCTCTCTCTTTTCTGATTCTTTTCTTTCCTTTTTTAAAAATCAGCTTCTTCTATGTCTTCTCATGTGGGTTTGAGATGCAATGGTTTCTGTCTTGGTAGGGATTTTTCTAAATGGCTTCATCTCTGATCATTGCTAAACGATGAAAGGTTGGCACTTTATCTCCGGCTTTATTGTCTCTTCCTGGAGAGGAAGGGTGCATTCCTAGGCCTGCCTAAGGTTTTGTCTGTTACTCATAGGCAAATGCATGGATTTCTAAAATTCCTGCTACAGATTTTTCACATTCTTTTGCCTAGCTAACCATTGTTTATATTTTTTCCCAAAGCTTGAGTACCAAATAATAGAATGTGTGTGTGTGTGTGTGTGTATGTGTGTTTACCTCTCTTCCCCACTCCCAAGACTTTATGCTCTTGCCTTTTTCGTTTACTCAAGGCTAGCACTGTACCACTTGAGTCATACTTCTATTTCAGCTTTTTGCTGGTTGATTGGAAATCAGGGTCTCACTTTTCCTGCCCAGGAATGGCTTTGAACCATTACTATCAGATCTCAGTGTCTTGAGTGACAGGAGCTACTGACTAAAGAATACAATTACAAAGATGATGTAAATTAGTATGATTCATTTCTAAATTAATTCAGAATTCCATAGCAAGCAGGGCAGTAAATGAACAGAGCTACCAACTGTTTAGTATGGAAAGTGGGTAGTTTTAGACTTCATCTTTATACTATTGACAAGCACAAGCAATAAAAAATAAAAATAAAAACTTCTCTGGATCCCTCCCTTACTTGAATAGCTGAAAAGTATATATTAAAAAGGCTTGAGTGGCAAGACGGGTGGGGGGGAGGGTAATGGGTACCAAGACATGTGAAAGGGTATCAATGTAAGTGAATTAATGCACCTTCTATCTGGCAAATATCATGTAACCCTTTTACTAATTACAATAAAAAAAGGCTTGAGTGGATTTTTTTTTTTTTGGTCAGTCATGGGGCTTGAACTCTGGGCCTGGACGCTGTCCCTCAGCTCTTCTGCTCAAGGCTACCACCTCATCCCTTGAGACAAGCCCCATTTCTTGTTTTCTAGTGGTTAACTCGAGATACGAGTCTCATATTCTTTAGTGTCCGGGCTGGCTTTGAACCTCCATCCTCAGATCTCAGCCTCCTCAAGAGCCAGGATTACAGGCGTGAGCCACTGCACTCAGCAAGGGGATTAATTTTTTAATCACCATAGCCATAAAAAAAGGAAGAGACATGACTTCAAAATCTACTCTTGGGGCTGGGAGTTTTGCCTAGTGGTTAAAGTGCTTGCCTAGCATGCATGAAGACCCGGGTTCGATTCCTCGGTACCACATACATAGAAAAAAGCCAGAAGTGGTGCTGAGGCTCAAGTGGTAGAGCTCTAGCCTTGAGAAAGTCCAAGGACAGTGCTCAGGCTCTGAGCTCAAGCCCAGGACTGGGGGAAAAAAAAATCTACTCTTAATTTCTGAGACCAATGTTAAGAAAGGACAGCAGGACTCCCACACTCCAGAAAACACTCTTCTGTCCCTTCCACGCTGGAAAAGACACAGACTATAAAACGACCATCAGATGACGAGAATTGGCCTATGCTGTACATCGTGTGAAGCAGTTCCTGTAGACTGTTAAGCGGCTTCGACTAATTCATCCTTAATTAGTGATTTGTTGGTGACCTGTTAGGAAAAACCATGTGAGTTATCGCTTGTGGTCAGAATGAACAGATAATGTACACGTGCATGAAAGGAAGATGTAATTAGAGACAAGACAGCTTTCTGAAGAAGTACAAGGCAGCCTCATGACTCACCTTCAGAAGACCTGCTTTGGAAAGCTGCCCTTACACTTTACTTTTCTTTTTCCTTTTCCTCCTCCTCCTCCTCCCCATCCTCCATCTCCTCCTCCACCTCCTCCTCTACCTCCTTCTCCTTCTCCTCCTTCTTTTTCTTCTTCTTTTTTAATGTCTGTTGGCTGGTCCTGGGAATTGAACTCACAGCCTGAATGCTGTCCTGAGCTTTTTCACTCAAGGCTGGTGCTCTTCTGCTTGAGCCATGGTTCTACTTCCAGCTTTTTGATGACGAATTGGAGGTAAGAACCATAGGGATTTTTCTGCCTAGTCTGGCTTTGAACTGTGATCCTCAAATTTCAACCTCCTGATAGCTAGGATTACAGATGTGAGGTATAAACACCCAGCTCAGACTAAAAGTTTTTAGGAAGAATTTTTGCAGCCATTGAAGAAGGTATCAATATAAAGTGTTTAGACATGTAAAATATCTCTTTTGAAAATCTATCCTTTGACTTGGACAGAAACAACATAAAGTTTTGCCTCTGGTTGGGCTTTTTTCCCCTTTCCCCTTCACATGTTCCTCAACTAATAACCTTTTCTTCTTAAGAATTCCAGCAGGTTAGACATTATTACAAATATAACCATTAGAATAAGTACCTTAACCTACGACCCATAGTTAAACCTGAGACCTGAACGTTCATAATTCAAGGGAACATTTAGAAAAACATTCTAGCGGGGCTGGGAGTTTGGCCTAGTGGTTGAGTGCTTGTCTAGCATGCACAAAGACCTGGGTTCGATTCCTCAGTACCACATACATAGAAAAAAAAAAGCCGGAAGTGGTACTGAGGCTCAAGTGGTAGAGTGCTAGCCTTGAGAAAGTCCAAGGAGAGTGCTCAGACCCTGAGCCCAAAGCCAGGACTGGCAAAAACAAACAAACAAACAAAAAAAAACATTCTAGCTTTAAGTAAAAAATTTTGGGAGGAGTAGGGTGGTTTGAACCATTTTTTCTTTTGTTAATTTTTGTAAACTACTATAGACTATTAGAATGAAAAATCTTTGTGTAACATAGATAACCAAGTAGAGAAATCACTTTTTTTCCCCGCAATCCACCAAAAAGCATTGCTTACTTGATATTAGAAAAATTAAACCCTTGGGGCTGGGAGTTTGGCCTAGTGGTTAAAGTGCTTGCCTAGCATGCATGAAGACCCAGGTTCGATTCCTCGGTACCACATACATAGAAAAAAAGCCAGAAGTGGTGCTGAGGCTCAAGTGGTAGAGCTCTAGCCTTGAGAAAGTCCAAGGACAGTGCTCAGGCCCTAAAAAAAAAAAAAAAAAAAAAAAAAAAAAAGAAAAATTAAACCCTTGATAGTAAGGTGTTAAGTAATGAGTATTGTTATTTGACATATATATGTCAGTGGCATATCTCACGGAAAATGAGATATCACATGTAAATTACTTTTATATATATGCCCAAACTATTTCACCTTTTTTTTCAGTAGGGGAGGTTTTCCAAAATATATTATGTAAGTCTCTGTCACGTCAGAGAGTTCAGGAGTTAATCCGTTCTTAATGATTTCCAATCATTATAAACATTAATTATTCTGGCGTGTGCAGTATGCTATAATTCAGGGTGTCTTTAGAGAGACTCCAGGTGTGGCTGCCTCCTGACATCTTACACTAAATGGCCCCATACTGGCATCCTGGATGAATTCAGAAGTCTATCTTTCTTTTAAGTCTTTTAAAAAAAAATCTCTTCCTTTAAGATCGATCTGTTGCTCTGCTACTAATAACAGAACTCTCAGCTCCATCCTGCTATGCTTTCTTGCCCCCTTGACATCTTCTGTTTCCTGAACCCCCAATATCAAGAGTGTTAGAATTATGTCTCACAGAAAAGAAAAATAGTCTCTGAGCAAAGGGCAGCAACATGGGGCTTTTTGGGCCTTTCTGCTGATTCTGAATGTTAGGATTATAGGCCCGTCTGCCCATCTTTATCTCCTCTTCTTTCTTTTTTGGATTGTTACTTTTCTTCCTGCTTTTCTCCTATGTTCCATTTTGCAAGGCCTTCAAGTGAGATTTCTGTAATTATGAAAAGTATTATAGCAGTTATTTATACTTTAGTATTACTTTTTCATTTTATTTCATTTCATTTTGTGTGGCAGCCCTTGCACTTGAACTCAGGGCAGGTGGGTGCTGTCCCTGAGCTTTCTCACTCAAGGCTGGCATTCTTCCACTGGAGTTATAACTACACTTCAGATTTCTGCTGGTTAATTGAAAGCAAGTGTCTTACAGAGTTTTTCTGCCTGGGCTGGCTTTGAACTCTGATTCTTTTGAGTAGCTAAGATTATAGAAATGAACCACTGAACCTGGTTGGCTCACAGCTTAAAAAGTCTAGCCACTTTTCTTAGTTATAGATATGCTAGAGACTGTGCACATGTCTTGGTGAGAATATTTAGTGTGAGAACAAAAGTAGGGCCTGTTCCTTTTAACTTCCCTTTTTAAACATTTTTTACAATGGCTCCCCTGAAGTCTGTGCCTAGAAAATATCTGATGATTATCTGAGGTTTTAAAATAATTATCACACACAAGCCACATATGGATGAAACTTTAAAAGAACAACATTTGACTTTCACACCCTGGAACATGCTTCTGTGTTTTTCACACCTTAGTTTTGAAACAAAAACAAACAACCATTGTAAAAGACCAAGTTGACCATAAATAATGGGGAAAAAAGTTATAAACGAGCTAGAAATAGAATTCTTCATAGACATGAATTCGAAGTCCACTGCAACTTCCCTCTTGAGGTTTTTTGTCTTTTTGGTTTTTGTATTTTGTGCCAATCCAGGGGCTTGCACTCTGGGCCTGGGCTCTGTCCACGAGCTTCTTTGTGCACAAGGCTAACACTGAACCACCTGAGCCACAGTGCCACTTCCAGCTTTTTTGAGTAGGTTACTGGAGATAAAAGTCTTACCAGGACTTTTCTGTCCCAGCTGGCTTCTAAGTTAGACTTTTTTTTTCCCCAGTCCTGGGCTTGATCTCAGGGCCTGAGCACTGTCCTTGGGCTTTCATCAAGGCTAGCGCTCTATCACTTGAGCCACAGCACCACTTCCAGCTTTTCTACGTATGTGGTACCGAGGAATCGAACCTGGGTCTTCATGCATGCTAGGCAAGCACTCTACCACTAGGCCAAACTCCTGGCCTAGGTTAGACCTCTTAAGTTTTCACTCGTTAATTCATCTATCCATCCATTCATTAACTCATATTAACTATGTATATATGTATGTGTATAGCTACATATATATGTATCTATATCATAGCACATATGTCATATAACATATATCTCATGCTTGCTGGTAAGCCATGAGTATCTGCAGAACACACTCAAAAGATGCCTGTCTACAAGGGACGGCAGAACCCTTAGCCTTGACTCAGACCTGTTGTTAGGTTTCCTATGGAAACTTCTGTGTTGTGGTTGTTGTTGTTGTTGTTTAATGTTGTTATCAGGATAGTTAATAATGCAAGTCAGGAAGCAATCAAAGTTTTATGTACAATAATCAGTCTGGATTGTGTGGTTTTACTGATCTGTTCTTGTTGTTTTGTTTTGTTGTATGGTATCCCAGTACCAGGGCATAAACTTAGGGCTTAAACATTATCCCTTAGCTTTTTCACTAAAGGCTGGCACTCTACCACTTAAGTCACCACTCCACTTCTGGTATTTTAATGGTTAATTGGGGGTAACAGTTTCATGGCCTTTCCTGCCTGGGCTGGCTTTGAACCACGATCCTCAGATCTCAGCCTCCTGAGTAGCTAGAATGTCAGGCGTGCATCACTGGCACCTGGCTACTGATCTGTTTTTGCTTTGTAATCAAATACTCAGACTTAGCATTTCTCCCTCCCTGCCATTAGCTTGCTTTCTGGGTGAGTCACCATGTCTTGCATCTTCTAAAGACCAATAATCTTAAACAGTATCCCTTAATCAAGATCTGATAATCATAATTGTGTAAGACATTCATTTATATAATTTTGTAGTGAAGTTACCAATATTTTGTTTGTGTAGCTTTTCTCTGTTGTAAGTAAACATATAAATCTTTTGTTGGCCTTCATCACACATGAAAAGAGTGAGATGATTTTATAGGCAGTGTGTGTGTGTGTGTGTGTGTGTGTGTGATGGGGTTTGAACTTGGCCTGGGCACTGTCCCGGAGCTCTTCAGCTCAGGGCTGCCACACTTACCTTTGAGCCAATCCCACTTCCCATTTTCTAGAGGTTAATTGGAGATAAGAGCCTCAGATGCTTTTGTGCCCTGGCTGGCTTTGAACCTTGATCCTGAGATCTCAGCCTTCTGAGAAGCTAGG
>NC_143533.1:12624115-12701615 GCF_031878675.1 Megascapheus bottae
GGAAAATAATTGTGTCTCCCTACGATCTGCTTTAACCCACTCCTACCTGCTTGGGTTTTTGAGACATATGATAAATACTTTCATTATTAGTTTATTTTCAGTAGCTTACAGAACAATAAGTTTTTATGTTGTTTACACTCCAGTGACTTTGGTTTAATTGGCTTCTTTTATGTTATTTATATAAATATAAATCATGCTGGGTTTTAAAGTATTAATGATGCATTTTATGTTGTAATGCTGTTTCCATCAGACTAGCACTACATAAATTCACATCATCCATGAGCAGCAGCTAAAGAACTTTACAAAAAGCTCCTCCCAAAGTGGAAACCGGAGCAGACCCAGTGTCCAGGATGTAGATATCACCAGGTTACATTTCCCTGGAAATTTTAGTTAGCAAATTAATTTATTCAAAATATATGTGGAGTGCACATGTTAAAGTCTCTAATGCTTGGGAAGCAATATAGGTGCCCCAACCTATGTCCACCTCCAAGACAGTAACAATGCAAAGCAAAGGGCAGGGAAGGGGCTGGGAGTTTGGCCTAGTGGTAGAGTGCTTGCTTAGCATGCAGAAAGACCCAGGTTCAATTCCTCAGTACCACACACATAGAAAAAAAAAAAAAAAGCTGGAAGGAGTGCTGAGGCTCAAGTGGTAGAGCTATAGCCTCATGAAAAGTCCAAGGACAGTGCTCAGGCCCTGAGTTCAAGCCCCATGACATATGTTTTTTTAAAAAAAGGAGGAGGAAAATCCATTTGAAGAAAGCGCTGGGGTATGAGCCTTGATCATACCATTCTCCACAGGGAAGGCATCTGTCAAGTAAAGCTTGGTGGAAAGGGCTTCCGGCTTCATGTAACTTTCCCCAGCTCTGCATCTGTGTGTGTGCTCATCTGCTCATCTTCACACACTGCTCTCCAGTCGCATGATACAGGTGTTAGTCAGTTTTGTGAGACTGTGACAAAATGCCTGAGCAAGGCAACCTAAGGGCAGGGATGGGGGAGAACTTCCTTTGCTTCTTGGTCTTGGAGATTTCTGTTCCTAATGGGGGAAAAGTGTGGTAGAAGGGAGTTCATCATCTCCCGGGAACGTAGAGCAGAGGTCTGGAAACATCAGCACACAAGGCCATGTGGCCAGTGACCTACTTCTGCCTGCAGGGGGCCTACCTCGTAAAGTTTCCATAACCGCCCAAAATAGCACCCTCAGCTAAGGGCCTCACTGAGCCCTTTGAAGGGGGAAGGAACACTTCATGTTCAAACCTCAACAAGGACGTTTTGAGTACAAATTGTTCTGTGTGGCTCTTATTTATAAATAAGCTTTAGATGGAGGAGTAGAGTCTGTTCCAGGCAATTCTGCATACCGTCTTTGTTAAGGAATGGAAAACATATGAAAAGGATTGGGAATTTTGCTTATGAGGCGTTGGGCCTGATCTTCAGTATCATCATAAAAAAGTGGTGTGGTGTGTATGTACGTGTGTAATAAAGTTAATAACATTGTGTGTGTGTGTGTGTGTGTGTGTGCACGCGCATGCACACACACATGTGTAGTGGTCCTGGGACTTGGACTCAGGACCTGAGCACTGTCCCTGAGCATTTTTTTTCCCTTAAAGTTGGAGCTCTACCACTTGAACCACAGCTCCACTTCCAAATGTTTTACCTCTAGTTAACTCGAGGTAAGAGTCCCACAGACTTTCCTGCCTGAGTTAGCTTCAAACCTTGATCCTCAATACCTGAATACCTAGGATTACAGGCATGAGCACCAGTGCCTAGCTAAGAACAGGGGCTTTTTAAAGAAACTAATGTCATTTCAACTGTTGGTCTAAAGTGTACATATGTATATAAATCAGTGAAGTAAGTGTAAACCACAAAACAATCACTGTGTCTGTCATAAGGTGGGCATGCCAACCTGATGCACAGGTATGATCTTATTGGGGAGAGAGGTAGCACATGGAAAAGGATAAAATAATTCTCAGTTATTCATTTCCTTTTTTTTTTTTTTGCCAGTCGTGGGGCTTGATCTCAGGGCCTCAGCACTGTCCTTGGACTTTTCTCAAGGCTAGAGCTCTACCACTTGAGCCATAGCACCACTTCCAACATTTTTCTATGTATGTGGTACTGAGGAATTGAACCCAGGTCTTCGTGCATGCTAGGCAAGCACTCTACCACTAGGCCATACTCCTGGCTCCTCATTCATTTTTTCTTGCTTGCTTGCTTGCTTGCTTTTTTGTTGGTCATGGGACTTGAAACTCTGGTCCTGGGCATTGTCCCTGAGGTCTTCAGCTCAAGGCTACGACCCTACCCCTTGAGCCACAGTGCCACTTCTGGTTTTTTTGAGTGGTTAATTGGAGATAAGAGTCTCATAGACTTTAGAGTCCCAGCTGGCTTTGAACCATGATCCTCAGATCTCAGCCTCCTGAGTAGCTAGGATTACAGGCATGAGCCACAGCACCTGGCTTTCAGTCATCATTTCTAAAACATAAAGGAACCCAACCCAAACTCAGGTTTTCCTCCTGTAACCATTTAAAGAGTCCACATCCAAAGAAAACGTGCTTATTTCCTAGCTTCCAAGCTAACTAAACAATCATGGTCCTTTAGAGTGGCAAGAGAAGAATCTAGGAAAGACATAAACATAAATGATGATAGGAAAGGTTATCAGAAGAGAAGTGTGACAGATAGGAGGGTAGGTGACACAAGTACGCCATGAAGAAGAAAGCACTTTAGCCCATGTCTACTATTTGGGCCATCTTCATTACAGAGTGTGGCCTTGGCTTAAATAGTGAGGGTTGGAGTTCTAAAAGATGGCTTTCTGATTGGTGGGTCTTCTTTTTGTTTCCAATAAGTCTGTGACACCAAAGGTTTATTTGCCTATCATTTTTTTCATTCCTCTGTCCTTACCTCCTCTTTTTTCTGTGGCCTCCTGCTCCTATTTCTTCTCACCTACTGCAAGTTCTATTGGTCACAATTCCTTGAGTGGCTGCTTTTCTGCTAGTTTGTATCACTACTGAAGAGCATGTGGCAGGAGCTTGTTCCTTGTTCCCTGTTGCTGTCTTAGTGAATTCAGTTTTCAAAGAGTCAAAGGAGTGCCAGGAAAAGGTGATTTTATTCTCCATTATATATCCATTGAAGAAAACTTTGAGTTCTTTAACCCCTCCACCCTATTTTCCCTATTTATATAATAGACAAAGTTTGAGTTCTCCTTCTGTGGAGTTATTCTGGGAAGTAAATGAAGCAATGTGGCAAGTCAGCACAGTTATTGTTAGTTATCTTTGGTATAGTTAACCTAAGCTTGGAAAGGCTATGAATAAAGACATCAGGCTGCTGTGGCATATTTTCAGTTCAGATGAAAACAAGTAGGGAAATAATAGGTGTTCATTTTAGCAAGAAGGATGTTACTAAAGAATGAGAGAGAATGTTATCGAAAGAAATACTACACAAGACACTAAAAATGTAACTAATAGACAGTGGCAGCAAATTTTTTCGATATGAATAGAGTGCTGGTCTGAAAAAGGAAGGTGGGTGGATCAGCTGGTGGAAAGCAACTGAAAGAGAAGGGTCATTGGGTTGACTCACCAGCTAATGAGAGAAGCTCCTGTAGCCTGGCTGATGAGTGTGGAGGCGTTAACTTTCTTGCCTGGATGGCCTCCTCTCACTTTGTCTCCACATTGGTGTAGTGGTGGTCCTGATATGATTGTTCATTTCACAGGTGAAGAAATAGAGGCTCCAGAGGTAAAGGAGTTTGTGCTAGGCCAAACTTAGGTCAGGTCCTTAGAGAAGCTGTCTCCCCAAGTAGTTTACGCTAACCAAAAACAGCTGTTGATTTAACAATCGCTTCCATCTTTACTACCCTGTGGAGAAGAAGGCTACTAGGAACCTCACTTTACAGATAAGGAAACTGAGGCACAAAAGGGGTGCCTATCATGCTAGCGACTGTGGAGACTGAGGTCTGAGGATTGTGGTTCAAAATCAACCCAGGCAAGAAAATTTGTGAGAGTCTTATCTCCAATTAACCACCAAAAAAAGTTGAAAGTGGAGCTGTAGCTGAAGTGGTAGAGGTGCTACTTTGGGGCAACTTAACTCAAGGATAGCAGCACTCAGGCCCTGAGTTCAAGCCCCAGGACCAGCACAAACAATTATTTTTTAAGTTATTGGATTGATACTGATGGTCTCGAGACCACACTTTAGAAGTAATAGTCTAGACCACAGATACATTATCTTGATACGGTAAACATCTTGGAACTCTTCCACCCACAGAAAGGAACTGGTGCAGCTCAGCCCTCGGTGGAGACCACTGAACAAGGGCCCCTGGCAGAATTACAACTTGAAGCTTTCCTGGGATCCAAAAAATGCAAAGTGAAGACAGCTTGCTTGGATGCTTATAAAGGACCCTGCAAGGGAAGTAATGGTCATTTCCAGAGAAAAATAATACTTCTTTCAAATTACTCTTTTTCCAAAAAAATCACTGTAGTTGACTATTGGTCATGAAAAGTATATTGAGTTTATCAGTTGACTTATAAGAAAAAATTTGCCAGTCTTAGGGCTTGAACTCAGGGCCTGAACACCGTTCTTGGACTTTCTCAAGGCTACAGCTCTACCACTTGAGCCACAGCACTACTTCCAGGTTTTTTTATGTATGTGGTACCCAGGAATCAAATCCATACATCTTCATACATGCTAGGCAAGTATTCTACCACTAGGCCAAACTCCTGGCCCCTGTTGGTTGACTTTTGAAGTAGTAATAGTTTCCAATTATTACCTTTGCTTTTCCTTTGGTTTTTATAAAGGTAATTGAGATCACGGATAAGTTCAAAATACCTAATTCTTCCCGACAACAAACAGGATATGTATCTCTATTGTCTGGTCTTTCTTTAGTTCAATTAATAATGTTTATAGGTTTAATTCTTTTTTTTCATGTTGTTGTGGCAGATTCTTTTTCTGTGGCAGTAGGATGTCTGGAAATGACCTTGGTTCAGTTAATTATTGATGAAGTTATTGAGAAGTCCTTGATTTGTACGTCATTGTGACATCTGGTCATCTTCAAAACTCTCATTATGATTGTTTAAGAATTGATTGTACATAATCTGAATTTTCATCATGAGGAATTAATTAAGCAGGGGCAATCTATTCTATGGAAGATTATAAAGTTATTTAAAAATTATGTAGATCAAGTGAGAAGAAGAGTAAGTAAACCTAAAGGGGGAAAAAGCAAGTGGCAGAATAATAAAATACTATAATTCAGGTAAGTAAAACTATAATGCATTGATGTATTGCATGCTGTTATACATGATAATATTAACTGTAATTGCTCTTGTATAGGGAAATAATGGATATTTTTTACTTTATCATTTGAATTTTTTTTTCTTTTTTCTGTCAGCCATGGTACTTGAACTCTGGGCCTGCGTGTTGTCCCTGAGCTCTTCTGTTCAAGGCTACTGCCCTACCCCTTTGAGCCACAGCACCACTTTATTTTTTATTTTTATACCATATTTTATATTGTTGGGAGTTTTCTAAAATACCAATTTATTTGTCACTTTGTAAGTAAAAAATTATTTTAATGTAAAAATAATATGTTGGAAACTAGAGAAGTTGATAAAGATTGACCTGGAGGAAACTCCAGAGAGACTAGGTTAGAAGTCCACTGAAAATCCTCATGGCTCATTAATTTCTACAGGATATTTCAAGGCACTTCCATTTGGCTTTGGAAAAGCTGTGACTCTCACAGCCCATCAACGGGTATTACCAGTATCTATTAGAGCAGAAAATGAAGACAAAAATACTGCATAACGGTCCTGTGAAATCAGTGAAGACATACTATCCCCAATGTTTATCTGTCTCATGTGTTTTTTTTCCCCAATGTGGGACATGGATTCATGAGAGACCTAAATAAATTATCCAGCTAAGTGAATTGGATAATTTCCCTTCTAACCCTTTCTCGTTGCCCACTAGACACCAGATAAGCCCATATTTTATAAGTCTCTCTGCTGTCCGAGGCTGCTCCATCGGCATTCTCCATTTGAATTTAGAAATGGGCCCCTGATGGCTTAACTGCATTCCTTTACAGATGGTACCCTTGTTTGCCTTGAATCCTGGTACTTTCTTGGGTTGGCCTCTCCATACCAAGCTATGAATTATTATATATCTTTATAGAGATCCTTATATCTCTCTCCCTATCTATCTATCTATCTATCTATCTATCTATCTATCTATCTATCTCCCTCTATATCTTTACAGAGGTGGTCTCTGACTCCCTCGGGTCACAGTAATTGCCTATTCAGAATCCCTTGCAATGAATGACAATTATTTCCCAGGTTGTATCATGAAAACTTTTGATAAATAGGTAGCCTGGACTTTGGGGTTCTTATGATTATATATTATGGAGAGGGCAATAGTTAGGACCTAAAACAGTGTCCAGAAGCTCTCTTTAAACTTTAATGTAGGAATGACCTCACAATTTCACTTCATGGGTCTGGGGTGGGTCCTTGAACTTATATTTTGTAAGTATTACCCTATAGTACACACTTGATAATCTGTAACTTTTGAGTGAACCTTCTCTCTTGGTTCTCAGAAATTTGAAGCTTCCTAAGAAGTCATAAACTTCCTCTACATTCTCTGAGGAATTTTTCTTTTTCTTTTTTGTTGTCGTTGGTTGTGGGGCTTGAACTCAGGGCCTGGACCTTGTCCCTGAGCTTTTTCGCTCAAGGTTAGCACTCTACCACTTTGAGCCACAGCACCACTTCTGGTTTTCTGGCGGTTCATTTGTGATAAGAGTCACATGGACTATGCTGCCCCAGTTGACTTCGAACCACAGTCCTCAGATCTCAGCCTTTTGGGTAGCTAGGATAACAGGCATGAGCCACCAGTGCCTAAGAATTTTTACTTTTTGTATAAAGTTTTTTTTTAATATCATTTCTAGCTTTGTAGAGTGTTAACACTATCAAGAGATAGCATTTTTGCAAATTTCCATGATATCCCCATTGTATACACATAAAGGAAGACCCAGAGATGTTTTCTCTTTCCATGGTGGGGGGGGGGGTTCTGATCACCAGTTCCCAGAACAATCTGTCATGATGATCAATTTCCACCCCCACAGAGGTGGCCACTAAGACTACAAGTCAGCCTCTCAGACTAAAGTTACAAGGGAAGCCACTCAGCTCCTCCCTCCTCTGAGTTAGTGACTTGCTCAAGCACTAAATTGCTTCACAAAACTTAACAAACCAAAAAATAAAAATCAAGCAGCTCAACAGACTCCAACACAGAGGTGGCCTGAACTGCACAAGGGTTGAAAATTAACTGGACTGGTGTCTTGCGAAATGTATTGCCTAATTAGTTTTCCTTTCCATTGGAGGGGGAGAAAAACTAAAACAAAACAGTATTTACTTACTGTGCTATAGTGGAAATACTTCATAAATACCTTTGGGGATGGATGATGCTTTCCTTAAGAGTGGGATCAGAAAATCATGGGCAGGATTGTGGGAGATACTCTTTTGTGATGAGTAAGGTGTGTCTTATCCTTTAAGGATCATGTTTAAAATGTCTCTGGGAAATTGTATTTCAATTTTTTTAAGACTTGTTCAAGATTGCTGGATTCTGTAGACAGAAGAAAATCTGTTGTCTTGTTGTCGATTCAGTAGTTATTGGCTGCTCAACTGGGAACCCTGGGCATATAATGTTAAAGGAATTCACATGGGCTTAGAGTATATGCACATTAGCAGAGGAGATTGGACTGTGATTTGTAGTATGTGCTTGGTTTTGCAGGAAACATTTTCTACCCACCCACAGCTTCATGGTGATGTTGAAATCTGTCTAGTCGGAGGATCAGTCGCTTAAGGAGCTAATGAATATTCATTTCTTTTCCCTGGGTACAAAGTAAAATAACCAGTAATTAGTATAATATTTAATACTTCTATTCAAAATAAATAAATCTTTTGTAAAAAAGGCTAATTATTATAATGTAACAAATTTTGCATATGTAACTAGAGTTAGATGTGGTGTTTTGAAAATGCTTCTAAGCCCTAATTTACATGTTTGGAGATTAGTTAATTATTCCCCTTGTATGCATAAAACAAAACTCTTCCATTTCTACCTGCATTTATTATCCATTTTCATATTGCCCAAGATTAGCTGAGTCTAATATTAAAATTTTGTTTTTCTTCTAAATACTGGAGATATTTGTATTTTGTAGTCATGTTTTGAATTGAATGTTTGCCCAGCCCTTCATTTGATGCAGAGAAATACATGATACACCGCTATTACAGGTTTCCAGGTGCTATTTCTTACCTGATCCTAGCTTTGTCTCGAAAGATTTGCTCCTTCAAGTTTTTCAATACACTTAAAACTTTTTTTTGCCAGTCTTGGGGCTTGAACTCAGGGCCTGAGCATTGTCATTGGGGTTTCTTAAGGCTAGAGCTCTTCTTCTTGAGCCGCAGCACCACTTTCAGCTTTTTCTGTATATGTGGTACCGAGGAATTAAACCTGGATCTTTGTGCATGCTAGGCTAGCATTCTACCACTAGGCCAAACTCCTAGCCAATACACTTTTTTATAGTATAATAATATTTTAATACAATATTAAAAGGGAAGATCTTGGAGAAACTATTATCTGAGCCAAGTTCTGCAGTAGGCAAGTAAAGGAGTACCTAGCAGAAAGGAGGAACAAATTATTCCAGCCAGTGGGAACATCAAGGGAAAAGGTAGTGATGCATGATTCACATGATTCATCCAGAAATAGACCAGAGTGGCTGCAGTTGTATAGGTGCAAAGTAAAGGCAAAGAGGTGGGTGAGGTAGTTGGTTTCTCTCTTCAACTGCTGCTGAGACTTCAGTACAAAAGATCCACTTTCATGGGATTGGAGGCATGGTTCAGTTGGTACAGCACTAGCCAATGGGTGAAAATGTCCACTGGTACCTAGCTCCAGTTCCAGTCTCAGACCTAGAGAAAAAGAAAGAAAAATACACGTTTGAATACTTTGTTTTTGGTAAGTATTGTGTGGGATGCCCTACATATTTTCATTTTTTCTTTCCTATAGCAATTCTGTGAGATTTGTTTCTCTACCACCCATGTGTAGATCAGAAAACTGAACTCTAAAAGAATCATCCCCTTGATACAAAGTGTAGGATTCGAAATTATTCACCCAATCCGAATCCAAATCCAATTCATACTGCAACTACAAGATTCTGAAGCCCATCCTTTCCAGTTTCTGGATGGAAAAAAAGTTTGAGGAGACTGAAAGATCTGAGGATTACAGTTCGAAGTCACTCAAGGCAGAACAGTCCATGAGACTCTTATCTCCAATTAACTACCAAAAAATCCAGAAGTGAAGCTGTGATTCAAGTGGTAGAGCATCAGCCTTGCACAAAAAAAGTTCAATGACAATACCCAGGCCCTGAGTTCAAGGCTTGGGACTGACACACACACACACACACACACACACACACACACACACACACACACACACACAGAGGCATGGCACAAAAAAAACAGAACAGAATTACATCAGATTCACATTTGCAACCATAATTAGACTCAATGTACAATTATTATGTTTCTAGCATTTGAGGACACTTGATAGCATATCTGTCTCAACTTTACACTTAGTGTCTATTTGTTTATTTGCATGTAGAGAAAGCTCATTTACTTTAGACACATCGCTCCATTTACCCTCATAATAACCTGTTCACACAGGCATTGCAACACCTCCTTCAGACGAGGAAGCAGGGCGTTGCAAGGTGAACTAACTCAACTCAAGGGCTAGGATGAATTTCCAACAGATTTGGATTTGAATGGTGTAAAGTGATTTGCACTTGCAATGCCTGTGTGAACAGGTTATTATGAGGGTAAATGGAGCGATGTGTCTAAAGTGCAAATCTGCATCTACATAACATAGGAAAGAGCCCTTGAGGGGAGTCCTGAACATGATCATTTTCTTCCTCCCTTTCTGTTGTGGGTTTATTCTGTATGGTGCTTCACACACACACACACACACACACACACACACACACACACACACACACACACACATTTAATCCTTCCCAGGAGTAAGGTATTCTGCATGAATGAATTCACCAACTTTCCACATGCGGTAACTAAGGGGAGCACTCTCATTCTCCCGGAGTTCCTCACCTTGAGAAATGAGCCCTTGCTTTCACGATCAACTTCTCTTTCCATCTCCTCAAAGCTTCATTTTCTCTTCTGCCCACCAAACAGGACATGGGTGGATGGGTTGGCAATGAGGCTGCTGACATATCCTGGCTCAGGGTGGTAGGGGCACGGCTTGGCTTCAGAGAACCACTGCCTGTTGGGGCTGGAGAGCCTGGGTGATGGAGATGGACCACCTTCTCCTGTGAGGGCTATAAAGCTAGTGCTGCACAGCTCCACTTCCAGCTTTTTTGTTGGTTGCTAGAGATACGAGTCTCATGGACTTATCCTGCCCTGATGGCTTCAAACCACAATCCTCAGATCTCAGCCACCTGAGTAGCCAACATTACATGGATGAGCCACTGTGGCTACCAGCACCCAGCTCCCATCTTCTTTTCTTTCAGAGTCTTTTCCATTGGATGAGAAGTCAATAGATACGACTGGAAATATCTAAGGATTCCTACCATAACCCCATGCCAAGAGGGACAAAGAGTAGACATTTTTCCCTCTTCTAAATTTGTGTTCTGTTTCTGGTCACAGAATTCAGGGTGAATTCAGTAGTTTACTTCTGAGTACCTCTTAGATATGGTAGACATAATCCGAGTAATAAATTATCCTTTCTTTCACAGAGATCTTCCTGGTCATTATTCTTGATTATAATTAGACTGCCATATGCAAAGCCATCCATCTTCATCCAGAAGTGATGGGAAGCTGGGGCAAGTGCTTACTGCAGAGGAATGTCAGAGAAAGGAAGCGTGGATTCCCTATGAAGCAGCAGAGATTCAAACTTCAAATCTCAGCTGGCATCCAAAATCAGATGTGAGGGCTTTGTTGTGCTTGATTCTTAAACATTCCTGTCTCAGTATTTGCTTTCCTGTTAGACAATCAAAAATCTATGCTAACACGACTGGCTCATACCTGTAATCCTAGCTACTCAGGAGGTTGAGATCTGAAGATCACAGTTCAAAGCCAGCCTGGGTAGGAAAGTCCATACACCCTTATCTCCAATTACCATTTTTTTTAAGCCAGAAATGGAGCTGTGGTTCAAGTGATAGAGTGCAAACTTGAGCAAAAAAAGTTCAAGAACAGCGCTCACAGCGCTCAGGACCTTGAGTTCAAGCCCAGGACTGGCAAAAAAAAAAAAAGCCTATGCTAAAAATGTTTCTATAGTTCATTTTTGGCTAATATGGACTTTGTTCATTTCTTTTTTCCAAATCCTGGGTCTTGGACTCAGGGCCTAAGTACCGTCCTTGAGCACTTTTTTTTTTCCAGTCCTGGGGCTTGAACACAGGGCTTGGGCACTTTCCCTGAACTTTCTCAAGGCTAGTGCTCTACCACTTGAGTCACAGGACAATTTCTTTTTTTTGTGTGTGTGGTACCGAGGAATCGAACCAGGGCTTCTTGCATGCTAGGCGAGCGCTCTACCATTAGGCCACACTCCTGACTCCCTTGAGCTTTTTGTTTTGCTCAAGGTTGGGTTAGACTTCTACCAGCTAGGGAAGGGAGGGATGGAGGGAGAAGAAAAGGAAAAAGAAAGAAAGGAAAAGCAGAGAAAAAGTGAAAAGAGTATTTGCAAATGTTCTGTTTTCATTGTAATCTTTGCTTAAAACTGTGTTGGAACTTAAGTATTTCAACAACTGGAGATGTTAAAAGATAATTATGGTTCTCCATTTTTTCCAAATCAAAAGCAACTAAAAACAGTCCAGGAATATATTTGTTCACCTAGCTGTGACTATGGGAAACTAATGTGTTTGGGGGTACTTATTATGTCCAAGTATTATATTATTATTATTATTATTATTATTATTATTATCTTATTTGATTTCAACACAAACAGTATGAAATAGTTCTGTAGTTTGCTCAATGCTCCAGAAGAGGAAACTGAGTCAAGAAAATGTTCTCTTAGGTCTGGTTGGACTCTGAAGTCCATAACACTGAACTCTTCTGCCCTTCTTGATTGTTCTGTTTTGATCTTAATGACATTCCTGCAAGAGCACTCGACCTTGGACAGAAGAGATGAGCTTTGGGTCCAGAAGTGCTTCGTTGTGAACGGGAGCTTTACCAAGTTCATTGTCGATGAGCTGACTCATTGGAGGGCTCATTTTCCTGGGATCCTCATGCCAGCACAGAAGGAGAGAGACAATCAACTTGAAGTGCAAACAATGTGAACAAAGTCCTGGTGAAGGGATGAGGTAAAAAAACAAACAAAAACCCCACCATATGATTTAATAGAAGTTTCATTTTCACCCGAAAATGAGTCAGTCATCTTAAAGGGAGAGGGAAAAACCACTTAGGCTGAGTTAGAAGTCGTGGTGGGGCCTGTTCCACTTGCCTGTTTGGCTTGGGTCAAGTGCTTGATATCTCTGATGATTCACTTCTTCATGTAGGAAACAAAATGACTGAGACCGATTACTGCCAGTCTCTAAATGAGATTCCTCTATCTCTGCTGTTGCAGCAAAGTCACAGGAAGAGGGCACTCTCTTCTACTTCTCCCTTCCCCACAGCCTCTGGAGTAGCAATGTCTCAAAGGACCCCTTGTAGATCACATGGCCCATGGCCCGTCCAAGATATGAGCTGAGCATTCGTGGCTCACACCTGGAATCCGAGCTACTCAGGAGGCTGAGATCTGAGGATCGCACTTTCAAGCTAACTAAGCAGAAAAGTCTAAGAGACTCTTGTTTCCAATTAACCACTACAAATCTAGCAGTGGAGCTGTGGCTCAAATAGCATGACGTTAGCTTTGAGTGACAAGCAAACCCAGGACAGCACCCAAACCCCACGTTCAAGCCCCCGGATTGACACACAAAATAAACAAAGAGTACAAAGTATGGACAAACACACCCTTTTATTTAGAATGAAGCATCATGCAACCTAATAGCTATGTTATTCTCCTATAAAATGAAAGCTTCCAGGAAAAATTAGTAAAGAAATGTCTATATCATTGAATTTCCATAGCTTGTGGCTTGTGTTTGGATTGTTCCTTTCTGTTCTCATCTTTCTTTCTTTCTTTTTTTTTTGGCCAGTCCTCAGGCTTGAACTGAGGGGCTAAACTCTGTCCTTGGGTTTTCTCAAGGCTAGTGCCCTATCACTGAGCCACAGTACCATTTTCAGCATTTTTTTTCTATGTATGTGGTACTGAGGAATTGAACATGGGTCTTCATGCATGCTAGACAATCAAGCAAGCACTCTACCACTAGGCCAAACTCCCAGGGCCTGAATTGTTCCTTTCTAGAGACTAGAACATTGGTAATGTTTTAGGCAGTAAGATGACTAAACTGACATTGGCCATCCTAAGATACAAGCCGGACATAACTTCATTTATTATCACCCCTCGAGGATGCCTGGAGGGACTGGACTACCAGAGAAGAAAAGCTAACCCGAAGCTTTATTGACCCTTGCTATGACATAGCACTTCAAATGACTTTGTCCACTGATGATGGAGAAGTGATTTGCACATGTTAGGCCCTGCATGGAGTTAGAGGCATGGAGTTGAAAAGGGTACTGCAGCAGATGTGCATATTGTATTAAGAGAATCTGTCCAAGGTGGGTGCAGTGTGTAAACTTGAGAGGAAGGCTGCCCACATTTGTAAGTGACACATGCAAAGCCTGGTGGGTAGTCACTCAGTAAGGACTAGCCACTGTTACCAGGGTGAAAGGCTTTTTTCTTCTTAGCTCCAAAGTAGTAGGAAGGGACTCTTGGGGGCTCTTCTCCAGAGATTAGTAAGACCAAGAAACACAAGGCCTGAGATTCTCCAGGGTTCTAATACCGCCTGCTGGGCACAGCCTAGTCTAGGCTTGGTACAATGAATTCAAAACAATGAGCAGGAATGCCCCTCGCTCAGCCCTTGCACACAGCGATACACACACCTGTGTCTTGGGACAAGCTGGTGTTAATCCAAGCTCCCTTTGCCAAACAGCAAGTGTCTTTGAAGTACTGCAGCCTTCAGATCCTTCCTGCTGTGAAGCTCAGTCTCTTGAAAAGAGCTTTGAAGTCTCAGTGGCCCAGCGGGACGTCATTCTCCCTAGGAGAGGCTGTGTGACTTTAGTCAGGTCGCTCAGCTTTCCTGAGCTTCATCTTCCCATCTGCAGAAGAGAGACAACTCAAGGGGGCTTTGTGAGCACTTAGAATTGACTATATATGAAACATATTGCCTGGGCTAACACAAGCTCCTACCTGAGAGATTCTTGAATTCATCCAAGGGGTCCCA
Organism: Megascapheus bottae; assembly: GCF_031878675.1. Lineage (NCBI taxonomy): Eukaryota > Metazoa > Chordata > Mammalia > Rodentia > Geomyidae > Megascapheus > Megascapheus bottae. The sequence continues at coordinate 12,638,445 of NC_143533.1, forward strand.
GAGAGAAATATGTAATGTTTTGGCACTTGAAAAAAAAAAAACTTGAGCAGATTGGAATCTTAACACTGAATTAAAAAAATAATCTACATTTACACTCTACTAAGTGCTCCCCCCAGGAACACCCTAAATGGAAACAAGGTTTATCAAAGAAGATGGTTCCAGTGGGGGCATCATTTGGTCCTTAAGTGTAAAATATTGACTCATTACTAACACATATAAGGGTGATTTTTGTTTGTGCCAGTCCTGGGGCTTGACTTCAGAACCTGGGAGTTATCGCTGAGATTTTGTGCTCAAGGCTAGCACTCTGCCACTTGAGCCACAAGCTCTACTTCCAGCTCGTGTGTGTGTGTGTGTGTGTGAGAGAGAGAGAGAGAGAGAGAGAGAGAGAGAGAGAGAGAGAGAGAGAGAGACAGACAGACAGACAGACAGACAGACAGACAGACAGACAGAGACAGAGAGAGACAGAGACAGAGAGACAGAGACAGAGATAGAGGGGGAGTGGGAGGGAAAGAGAGAAAGAGATGGGGAGGACAGGAGAGAGGGAGGGAGAGAGATTAATTGGAGATAAGAGTCTCAGCACCATTTCTGCCTGAGCTAGCTTGGAGCTGTGATCCTCACATCTCAGCCTCTTGAGTAGCTAGGATTATAGATGTGTGCGACTGGCGCTGAACTCAAGGTTGATTTTTTTTTTTTTAATGTGCGTAATCTAATGTAGTTGAATTCAAAGAGACAGTGAGTAGAATTGCTGTTGCCAGGGTCTGGGAAGAGAGAGAAATAGGCAGTTGCTGTTGAATGACTAAGGAGCGACAGTTTCACAAGATCAAAAGAGCTTTGGGGATTGGCAGTGGTAATGGTGGCTCTGGCACTGCGAATTCTCTTAATGCCACTGAACCATACACTTAAAGCTGGATCCAGAAGTCAAGTTTAGGTGATCCATTTTTCACCACCATATTCACAAGTGAAAACACTGAAATGTCCCCAACGTAAGTGATGAGTACAATCATCCTTTTTCCAGCCTGCAGCCCTGGCAAGCAGCTAGCCTGGACCCACCTCTGGTGCTCTTCTAGATTCTGAAAGTGAGTTCTCATCTCAGGCAGCGTCCCCGTCCCTGTGTGTGGTCCTCAGCTGCCCACTGTGGCCGGGGGCCGGGGCATTCACTGATCTGGACATTGGGATTCCATTTCTAAAAAGGAACCTGAGCTGCCTGGGCGGAAGGAAATCTATTGGATGAGGGCTCAGTTCAAAATCAGGTTGGGGGGGGAGGGGAGAGATTTCCTGGGAAATAGCTCCATAAATTGTGTGTAGATATAAAACTAACAGGCATATGAAAGATTTGTATTTTGAAAACCAAACCCCTGTGGGACTCTTTCAGCAGAAAACGTAAAGGTCTTCTTAACATTCAGTTGAACTATTACTGCTTTTTTTTTTTTTTTTTTTTTTTTTTGCTGTGGCAAGCACTAATGCAGGTAGGGCGACTACCACAATTCCAGATTGTGAACAGCAAATTAGCAAGGTTTTAACTTGGCTGCAAATATCAAGCTGGCTGCTTGTCATTATGCAAAAGAAGGGACCGGGTGGGGGAGGGAGGGGGGCTGCGGGAGTAGATGGGGGGAGCATAGGGGGTGTGAAGGAATGCACATTATAATTGTTTAAGCAGGCCCCACAAGTCATGCATTTCAATTATTTGTTCAAAGCAGCCTAGCAATTAGGAGTCGCAAACAAGGCTTTTGAATGCAAAGTCAGACAATTAAAATGTTTCATGAGTGCATTAGAGAAAGAAGTTCTGAATTAGCACTTTGAATACACAAGTTCTCTCCCCCCCATATCTCTCTCTCTCTCTCTCTCTCTCTCTCTCTCTCTCTCTCTCTCTCTCTCTCTCTCTCTCTCTCTCATCTGCTGGGCCTTTCAATCTTGAAGAAGAGAGAAAGAAAGAGCACGGAAAGAAAGTGAAAGGAGCTGTAACTGGGGGTGATTTGGGTGTTTCCTTATTTATATCAAATGCGTGGTTAATCCGGCAAGATTGAACTGTTCGAATGGCCCCAGGAACATTTCAATGTCTCTTGTTCCTTGCACCAGAGTCCTTGTTGAAGCATAATAGCCCAGGTGCCAAAACCCCTCTCTCAGGGGGGTCTTAAATCACTTTGGGACTTTCTCCGCCTTCTTCCCCCATCCTCTCCTTTGAAGAACCAGCAAGTCTGTTTGAAACAGTGATTTGTAACTTCCCAGGATCTAGGACACTGCCCCTGAGCTGGTTGTCTGACCCCTTCCCCTGCTACCTTACACATAGGATGGAGGGAACTCGTGGTACATTAGTTGGTGTGGGGACAACCGAGGAAAAGGTTCTCTGCTCTGGAGGTGTATTGAGGTGCCTAGAGAAACCTGAAAACAGCACTAAGCTGCCTTATTCTTCCGAGAATGATCAGCCGCTAAACCTACCTCCCCTCCTCCACCCTGAGTCCCCCCCAAACGCTCCCCCCCCAACATCCTACTGATTGGCAAATTTGATTTGTGTGTGTGTGTGTTTTATTCTAGTTTGGGATTAAATAGCTATCTCTTTTAGGAAAGAAGGGTTATTGAGCTTCTTGAGGGGAAAAGTATAAGGTCTTCTTTTCACCATCCTCCCCCCACTGAAATAGACTTTCTAGAAAGCATCAGAGAGGAATCAACCATCATAGTCACAAAGCAGAGAAAGGCAAATCCGCATCACTTTGGACTACTGTTCAATGTGTAAGATTAACCCAGAAAATGCAGACAACTTAAGATGAAAATTAAATGTGTGCATATGTTTTTTGGGGGGGCAGGGGAGATGTCTCATTTGACTCTGGTAGCGAGTAGCCTTAATTTATCATTTCCTTACTATAGCTGATTTATGAACCCTCATTTAAATAATCTTATGTATCCACTTTAATAGAGAAAAGTTTTTTTTTTAATTATCTAGTTCTGGTGGTAGCAGTGATGGTTAGCTCTTAAAAACAAAACAAAACAAAAACAGCAGCCTCTACAGGAGTATTTTGGATCTTACTTATGTTATTCTTTTTGTTGTAGTGGTGGTTACTTTGCCTACATGTAATCATTGAAAAGGTAAAGACTTGCTGAATGCCAAGAACCTGATAGGATTGATGAACCTTGATATGCCCTATATCTCCTATTAGTGGAAAATTTTTATATCCCCCCCCCACAGGAGTAGATTTCTATAGGCCTACTTAAAATTAAGTTGTCCCTTCTCCCTACCCACTCCCAATTAGGTCACAAATAAGTAAGGATGCTGACAGAATAAAGATTAACATCAAATCATTCTTGGGATCTCTGGGGACAGGAAGATAGATGCTTTCATCTTTCATTTGGCACAGTTTTGAATCTGTGGCTTTTGTTGCTATTATTTTTTTAATAACCCTGACATTTTTAAGTTATCTTTTAAAATACCCTACATCTTACACGGAATCATTTTAGATGGATGGCTTTTGGTCTATAATCTACTCCATTAGTTTTGCCAGTGTAATAGATGATTTTAAATAACTTATTTTAATAGCAAAAAGGGACACATTCCTTATCATAAGCTGGTCCAAAGTAATTTAAAGTAGAAAGTAGAGGAGAGGGACAGCTGTGGGGGAAGTGCCACAGGATGCTCCTTCCCAAACACCGTCACCAGCATCTGCCCCCATCAGGACACTCCAACCTGAAAATAAACCCCACTAAAATAAATGGCAGCCAGGATTGCAGTTAAAACATTTGAAAATGACAGTAAGTGATATGTGACTCCACAATTGCTTTCAACTTCACAACTTTGGAGTCTGCTCTTTTTCTCAAAAGAGGCCAGGGGGGCATGTACCTTAGCAGTCTAACCAACTGAGCTTGAGTTTATTTCTAAACAGCAGGGGGGAGGGGGAGGAGGAAGGGGGGAGAGGGGGAAATGGAGCTGCTAGGACTCCTCAAGTTGCCTGGGGTTGTGGGAAGGGCACGGGAAAAGAAAAGGAGAGTAGAGGGAAAGGGAGGGGAGGGGAAGGAGGAAGGAGAAGGAGGAAGAAGGGAAAGGAAAGGAAGGGAGGGGAGGAGAGGGGAAGAAAGGAGGAAGGGTTAAAGAGAAAGGAGAGAAGAGGAGAGGAAGAAAGGGGGCGAAAGAAGAGAAGGGGAAAGAGGAAGGAGGAGAGAGAAGAGGGGAGGGGAAGAGATAAGAGGAAAGAAGGTAGGAGGAGAAAGAAGAGAAAGGAGGGGGAGGGCAGAGAGGGGAGGAAAAGCGAGAGGAGAGGGGAAGAGAAGGAGAACAAAGGAAGAGAAGCAGAAAGAAAGGAAGGCAGGGAAGGAGAGGGGAAAGGAGGGAAAGAGAAAGAGGAGGAAAGGTAGGAGATGAGAGAGGAAGAAGAAGGAGAAAGAAAAGAAGGGAAGAGAAGAGAAAGAGGGAGGAGAGAAGGGAGGCAAGAGGAGAGAAGAAGAGGGAAAAGGGAGAGGCTTAATACAATTCCCAAAGTTTTCCTTGCAACTGAAGGTCATTCTGAAGATGACTAAGTGAGAAAGAAGGTGGAGAGAAGAACCAGGCCTGGGTCCTATGCACACCAGACAGTGTCCTGACCCTTATGCCACTGAAATGGCACCACTCTGGAAGTCAACAGACCCACGGATACCTCAGTAGAAGGCAGAGCCAAGTTTCTGCTGAAGGACCCCAGTATAAATCTCTTTTATTCGAGGGGACATGGAAATACTTCAAACTATCTACCTTCAAAAGCCAAGTGTTTAGAGTCTATAAGATGGAAAGACAGAGGTATCCTGGACTTGAGGAGCAGAAAGAAGGTTGCCCCCACCCCACACCCCCGCTTGAGATTTAAGGATGATTAAAGGAAGGTGCAAGAGAACATAAAACCAATTGTTCACTGGAGGATGGAAAAAAATACAGATTTGAAAGTTAAATGTCTGGAACAAGAGAGAGGCGCGTCACTGGGATTTATAAGCAACTCTAGGAAACAAAGATAAAGAGGTGCCGCAGCAAATGCCCTTAGTGAACTGGCATTTTGTTAACTACAAAACCAGCCGATGGCAGAAACTGTTCATCAACCGGGGAACGGGGTAGTCATTATGGGAGACAACAGCAGATAATAACATTTACTCTGGGGCCAACAGGGACCAAATCAGATGTCTGGCAATTATGTCAAATGGTAGCACAGATTTTCTTCTCCGGCTACCATGGTCAATCACAGAGCATGAGGTCTGCAAGATGCTCTGTATCCAGGAGAGGAGTGTGGGTAGTCCACAGGGAAACGGGGTTGCAGCTAAAAGGAGGTGTTTGGGGTGTGCTATATAGCCTCGACCTCTTGGGTGAAGTCTGAAACATATTGGGCTCTTGGAAGTTCTGTGCAGATGTAAAATTCTTGTAGGGAGAAGGTTAACACTGAGATTTTCTGTTGCTCATGTCCAAAACAAGGGCCGTGCTACCCCACCAACCTAGCCTTCCCCAACGTCTCCAAGAGTGCACCAAGCATTATTCTAAGCATTATTCTGTTCCTTTCATATATTATGACACACTGAGCTATATCCCAGCGGTAACCCCTTCTTTTTCTTTTGAAAACAAATATATTATTTTTATTGTCGGAGTAATGTATAGAGGGGTTACAGTTACATTTGCCAGTTACTTCTCACCCATGACACCCTTTCTCATGTTTTTGTCCCCATTTCCCTCCCTCCACCCCCTCCCAGTCACCTTGTTTTCCCCCCCTTCCCTCTTCTATTTCAAATAAACAAATAGTATATATACTATACCAGGCAACAAAGTCAGATACAGTAATATGAAATCAAAGGGCAAAAAAAGAGAAGAGAAATAACGTAGTATATTAAGAACAACAATCATACAAGATAAAGCTCTAGTTTTGTAGCCTATGGTATAGATTATTTTTTTATATTTCAGGTGCTAATTTTCTCAGCCAGGAAAGATAAGAACAGCAAATAAATGGATATTATCCACCATGTGTTATGTCTGAGTGTAGTCGAATTAGAATGCCAGCTGGTTGGCAAGATACTTGATAGTCTGCTCCATAGTTGTTGGTCAGTTATGGCTAGTATATATCTACACTGGTGAGATAGGCGCATGCCAATGAATGGTCATAGAGATAGTGATGTATTAGCAAATATGAATTGAAGAATTGGCTCTCTCTCAATAAAATGGCTGGCATAAAATTAGTACAAATGCCAAGACAACGTGCAGTGGAAAATTGTGTAAGCCCTTCTTATATCACCTCTAAAATCACAATAAAAATTAAATTAAATTTAAAAAGAAAAGAAAAAAAAGGCTACAAACGAGAAGATATTGGGCAAATGAAACAGCAGGAAATGCAACTCCTCCCGTTAGACGCTTGTCCCCACCTGTTTCCTCTGTTTTCCCATAGCAATTCCCCGTCTCACTGCAGGTCATTTTGCTATAGAGAGAACCCCTAGTAGGCATTCTATTCAGAAGAGCAGGCTATCTGGTCACTGAGAGGTTTATGGTCCAACATTGCTGGTTTGCCCAGTTCTTCCCAGATCTTGAAGCAGTGCTAGGGGCAAAAGGTGAGTAAGGTCACTCTTACTCCACCTGCTCCTCTTGTTTCTTTGAAATCCTCTTAAGTGGACCTTTAAGTGTGAACTTTCCTACCCCATCCTGGCCAAAAAACAGCCTCAGAGGCAGCTGCAGCTGGTTCAAAGAGAGGGGCTGAGTGGGAAGGCCAGACTGGTCTGCTATTTGCTCCCAAATGCTCACCTAATTTGGCAGCCAGGTGATCAGTGCCAGGGCTAACTTCAGGTTGTTGCAAGACTATCTCCTTTGCCCAAAGGCTGCAGAAGTTGGCAGTCGGGATCCTTGAAGTCTGAGTTCCCCACACACAGGCATAAATCGGGAAGCCAGAAATTTCTCTTTGCCACTTCACAAGTTTCTGTCAGCTAGAATCACAGAGGTTAACTCCAAGTCTAGAGGCAGCCCAAAAATCCTTCATGGCATAGGTGTTCTGTGACATGTGACCTCATTTGTAATAAAAACTGGGAAGACAGTGGCAATTAGGCAAGGACAGTTCCTAACTCCTCATTGACAAGCTGTCCAACTTTGAGCATGAGATTTAACCTCTTTTTGTGCCTCAGGTTTTCCATCTGTAAAACAGAAATAGGAATAGAATCTGCCTAGCCAGGTTCTAGTGGTTCCTGCCTGTAATCCTAGCTACTCACAAGGTTCAGATCTGAGGATTATAGTTCAAAGCCAGCTCAGGCAGGAACATCTGTGAAATGCTTATCTCCAATTAGCCACCAGAAAACTGGAAGTGAGGCTATGGCTCAAAGTGGTAGAGCACTAGCCTTGAACAAAAAGAGCTCAGGAACAGTACTCAGGCCCTGGGTTCAAGTGAAAGAAAGAAAGAAAGAAAGAAAGAAAGAAAGAAAGAAAGAAAGAAAGAAAGAAAGAAAGGAAAGAAGGGAGGAAAGAAGGGAGGAAAGAAGGGAGGAAGAAAGAAAGGAAGGAAGAAGGAAAGCCTACCTAAGAGAGCTCTTTTGAAAACTAAATGAGTTAGTATCTATAAAGCACTTGAATAGTTCCTCTCACATAATCAGAGTTATGTATTTCTTAATTGCTATTAATATTATTCGTTCATCTTACTAATAATACAATTGTTAGATGGAAGAATCTAGCCCTTTTTCCAAGCTGACAAGTCAGCTTCCTGCTTGCATTACTAGCTCGTGTACTAAAGGTATGCCTAACCAGGCTCTGATGGCTCATGTTTGTGATCCTAGCACTTAGGCAGCTGAGATCTGAGGACTGCAGGCACAAAAGTCCCTAGAGACTCTTTTCTAGTTAACCACCTAAACACCAGAAGTAGAGCTGTGGTTCAAAGTGGTTAAGAGCTAGCCTTGCGAACCAAAGCTCAAGGACAGAACCCAGGATCTGAATTCAAACCCCACAACTGACCGAAAAAAAAAATGGAAGAAAAAAGCTTTCAGTACCACATACATAGAAAAAAAGCTGCAAGTAGTGCTGTGGCTCAAGTGGTAGAGCCTTGAGAAAGCCCAAGGACAGTGCTCAGGCCCTGAGTTCAAGGCTCAGGACTGGTAAAAAAGAATTACATTTAGCTTTGTGTACCCATGACATTCAGATGGCTGTAGCATAAATGAATTTACTAATAACCAGTACTTGACTTACAGACAGAATATTAATGACATGTAATGGCAAGTAAGTCTGAATAATCCCTCAACCCTCCAACATGTATTTATGTCCTACTATTTTTAGCTGATGAAATTTCCAAGAAAAAGTGCTGAAGGTACAGCAGTCTTTCTTCTTGTTGCCTATGGAGATGAAAAAATTTACAGAAGAAATAACTATTAAGCAATATAAGTGGCATAATTCAAAAAGCATCAGCCTCCATATTGCAAAGTGATTAGAAGATCCACGGTGAGGAAAACAGGCACTAAAGACAAAGCTGGGACTATGTCTCCTTCAGGCTTCAGACATCCTAAATATTAGAATATCTGTTCCTATGGAAGGCTTTTTGAAAAGATTGGGGATCCTTTCAACGATCACAAAAAGAGCCAAAAGATCTGTTGGAGAATCTAATTGCATATATTTCCACAGAAATACCCAAGAGATTGACAATGATTCTGTGATTGTTAAATCAACAGTAACACTGGCCAGTTGGGATTGAAAGGGAAAGTATGAATTGACATAAGTCTTTAGCTCACAAAATTCACTAGAAAGTGTTTCAGTCAAAATTCTTGAGGAACACAAAAATATTATACATAACTATATAATATTTAAAATATATTTAAATATATTACAATATAATATATTACATTCTATATTTTAGGACATATTATATCATAGAAATATATTACATATTATATATTATAATTATGAGGGGATTTTTTTTAGCTTGGCCTACATACCTGAAGTCAAAAAAGTCTCACAATGGCTGTCGGCAGGAAGAAGAACTGCAGAATACACAGTGGTTCAATCCAAGAAACTGGAGGCATCCAACAAGATGAAGCAATGATGTAACCCCAGTCCAAGACTAAAGGGTATGAGCATCAGTAAAAAGCGTAGGCTATATTAGGGTCCAATGTTCTAAGACTGTTCATCACAAGCAGGAAACAGTCTGATGAAACTGCTCCACTGAAAACATGCATTTCCCTTCACAAAAAAACAGAAGACCAGGGGCTGGCAGTGTGGCCCAGTAGTAGAGTGCTTGCCTAGCATGTACAAAGCCTTGGGCTCGATTCTTTGGTACCACAAATATAGGAAAAAGTTAGAAGTGCTGCTGTGGCTCAAATGGTAGAGCACTAGCCTTGAGAAAGCTCAAGGACTAAGCCCAGGCCCTGAATTCAAGCCTCAGGACTAGCAAGGAAAAAATAAATAAATGAAAGACAAGTCTGAGTATTAGAATCTCAGCCCACATGGTAGAGTGATGGTGTCCAGAAGGCAGCTGTGAATCACAGGAGAATCCCAGTACAGTGTTTCACTGGATTTAAAAAAAATGGTTCAGAAACAGTGATTTCTTCCCTTCTATTTATTATATTCATCTTTCAGAATGGAATGCCTGTTATTCTGAGTCAGCCCCTGCCATTTAATTCCTAAGTAGGGAATTTAAGAAAGAGGAAATTCTGCCTCAGGATAGATCATTGCTGGAGTTTCACACATGATTAAGTTAACTACTCCAGATGATGAGCTGGGAACTTTCACGCTGGTGATGTTTACATGGGACTTTGGACAGGAGTGGATGCTGGCATGGGGCTAAGATTCTGGAAGATGGGAAGGTGAAGATGACTTTATTTGGGCTGAGAGATGGACATGAACTTGGAGAGATGACTGTGGTGGATTGAGTCTCCCCGAGATGGCAGATTCAAATCCTTGGAACCTGTGAGTGTTACTTTATGTGGCACCAAGCGGCATAGCAGATGTACTGAAATGAAAGGGCCAGATACACAGGGATTATCTTGACTTAGCCAAGGAAGGACTTACATACAAGACTATGAATCTTTTCTTTTTGCCAGTCCTGAGGCTTGAACTCAGGGCCTGACCACTGTCCTGAGCTAGCACTTGATCCACAGCACTACTTCTGACTTGTTCTGTGTATGTGGTACCAAGGAATCGAACCCAGAGCTTCGTGTGTGTGAAGCAAGCACTTTACCACTAGGCCACATTTCTGGCCCAAGTCTACGAATCTATACAAGAGGAAGCTAGAGGGAGAATTGCACAGAGAGATGAAGGAAAGGCAGCAGTGACCACAAAAGCAGGGGCGGGGAAGTGTGCTGATAAGAGCCACAAGGGATGCTGACAGCTAATGTAACCTAGAAAGGGCAGAGGTGGATTTTCCCCTTGACAAAGCCTCCAAAAGGAGAATGGCTATGCCAACACCTTGATATAGTTCATTCTTGTTAGCCCCCTCTTTGATGTATTTTAATAAATAAGTATCTGAGTTGATACTGTTTGGACCTCCACAAAGGTGAGAAAATACATTTCTGTTCTTCTAAGTCACCAAGTTATGGTTATTCATTATAGCAACCAGAAGAAATGAATAGTGATTATCAATAAAGAGAATAAATGTTCACATGACTACCTTCTTGTATTTCAAAGGTATGGATGCTGGAACTTTCCTCATCTAGGAAAGTCTATGTCCGTGTCCATGGAAGGTAACACCTCTTTCATTCTCTCCAAGAACAGAGGTTTCCTAAACATAGTGGAACACGGATATCACTGGAGAGATTTCAATCCCCAGTAAACAGCTGCACCCCTGATGAATTACATCAGGATCTGGAGGAGAGTGTGTGGAGGTGTGTGTGTGTGTGTGTGTGTGTGTGTGTGTGTGTGTGTGTGTTTCATGAAAGCTTCCAGGTGATTCCTAAGAGCCGCTAAGTTTGGAAGCCATGGACTTAGAAGCATTTCTATTTAAACTGAGGCTTCTGCCTATGTTTCTGGGTGTGAATCTCCACTGGCTGGAATTGTCTTTCCGATTGCTTCCATGGCACCTTGGTTTGAATGTATCAGAAACTGAGTCTGCTTCCATTCCCCCTGCAAACTTACTCTCCCATCCTGGGCACCCTGGTACCCCAGCTTCTTTGCCACCAGCAATCACTTTCTCTGGATTTTATACTCCATACCACCCCTGTACATAGATCCTGTCTCTTCATTCTGCTACCCATGATTCCCCAGGCAGGAGCTTTAGAAGGTGTGGTGAAAAGGATGGTCAGACTTGGGGCAGAACATTTTCTAACTAAATACAGAGCTGTGATCTTTAGAAGCATGCTTGAGGAATGCATTACGGATCTAAGGAAGATTATATTTGAGGAATAAATCTACTGCTTAAAAAAAAATACAGGAGGGCTGGGAGTTTGGCCTAGTGGTGGGGTGCTTGCATAGCATGCACGAAGACCCAGGCTCAATTCCTCGGTACCACATACATAGAAAAAAAAAAACAGAAGTGGTGCTGTGGCTCAAGTGGTAGAGCTCTAGCCTCGAGAAAACCCAAAGCAGTGCTCATGCCCTGAGCCTAAGTCCAGAACTGGCAAAAAAAAAAAATACATGAGTCAGACACTGGTAGCTCATGCCTATAATTCTAGCTACTCAGGAGGCTGAGATCTGAAGATTACAGTTTGAAACGAACCTAGGCAGAAAGTCTGTGAGACTTATCTTCCAATTAACCACTGAAAAGCTGGAAGTGCAGCTGTGACTCAAGTTGTAGAGCATCAGCCTTGAGTAGAAAATCTCAGGGACAATATCCAGGCCCTGAGTTCAAGCCCCAGGACTAGCAGACACACACACACACACACACACACACACACACACACACACACACAAGAAGGGCACTAGTATGGTGTACTATACGCACACACTGTGTCTCAAACTGATGACAGACATTTTCATATAGGCTGAGGCATGGGGAGATGCCAGGAGAGAGGAACGTCATCACTTCTGTTCTCTATACCTGGCAGCTGAAGGTCAAGACCCAGATGCCAAAAGAAAGAGAAGGAGAAAGAACAGGGGGAGGGGGAGGGGGAGAGGAGAGGAGGAGGTGGGGGAGGAAGAGGAAGGGGAGAAGGTGGAGGAAGAGGACTCTAAGAAGGTAGACCACATATAACCTAAATATTTCTCCTTGCTATAATGGGGACTTTCCTTCCCTTTCATACATGAGTAAATTACGTTTCCAAGAGTAATTGACAACACTCTACAAAGTCAAAAAACTCTACACCCTGCTCAGCCCAAATTCTTTTTTTTTTTTTTTTTTTGCCAGTCCTGGGCTTGAACTCAGGGCCTGAGCACTGTCCTTGGACTTTCTCAAGGCTAGAGCTCTACCACTTGAGCCTCAGCACCACTTCCGGCTTTTTTCTATGTATGTGGTACTGAGGAATCGAACCCGGGTCTTCATGCATGCTAGGCAAGCACTCTACCACTAGGCCAAACTCCCGGCCCCAGCCCAAATTCTTACAACTTAAAGTCCTCTCATTTTGTCTTTCCATTTTCATGCTATCCAGAGTTCTCAAAGTTGCCATGTGTAAGAACTACCTGGACTTGCTAGGCAGGTGCTCTACTAACTTGCTTTCTGGCAGTTTTTGAGAAAGGATCTTATGTTCTTGTCTGATTTCTATCATCCTTTCTAGGCCTCTCAAGTTGCCATGATGACAGGCATGTGCTACTGGACCCAGCCAGAGAAGTCATAGATTAGTTGTGGGATTGGGAGTTTCTATTTGCATCCCAGCGAAAACTTACCAGGGACCAGAGACCACGGACCTTCTCGTGAGGAGGACTTGGTTCCTTGTTGACGCTTTCAAAAGTAGAATCTCTTCTGTGGTCTGCAAAAATGGTTTAAAAGGGCCCAGTTTCAGGGTTGACGCTTCCTAACGAGAATAGCCAAATGCTCGCGGTGGCTGTCAGCCCCTTGTCTTTTCTGAGAGTAACTGAAAGAGATCATTAAAACCTCACTTATCTGGTGATCTGGTGCTCAGCTGCAGGATGCTTTCAGCTACCGGCTCATAATGGCAGCTTTGAAGTCCAGTACAAGTGTGAATTTACTGTTTTGTAAAGACCAGATTCCTGAACAGGTCATAAATTACCTTGTTACACAAAGGCTTCTGGGGAAACGTAATGTGTTGAAATCCTTCAGTGGGTGATTATCCTAACACATTGCTGGCACAGCAAATAGCTGGCACCCAGACACCAAAATCCAACAGCTGCCAAACTCCAGAGAAGTGTAATGAGGCTAGGCTTTGAAATCCTTTTTAAACCTTTTTCTTCTTAGGAGGGAGGAAGGGAGGGATGGAGGGAAAGAGAGAGGAGGGGGAGGTAGGGATGGAAGGAGGGAGGGAGGGAGGAAAGGAGGGAGGGAGGGAGGGAGAGAGAGGACAGCATTTTTTAAAATGGCTTCCCATTCTTGGTTTTGTTTAAAAGTCTGATTCTGCTATCCATTTAAATATTATTACTAAATGAATTTTGGTGATGTCATTCTTCTCAATTGTTAAGCGTCTATGTAATTGTGGGTCATCTTTCCTACCTGTCAGGCGACCCTCCCAGATTTATAATGCTCACAATTACACAATTAGCTCTTTGACACTGATCATTGATTGGTCGTAAGCGACGATAGATATTCCAAGTCACCTCTTTGCTCTAAGTATCAGCGTCAGTTTGAAAGCTGGACATCATTCCTTCTCTCCTACAACAGGATTTCTGCTATTTACAGCTAAACAGATGTGAAATGCAAACTGGAAATAAAACCAAGCAAAAACCTGGGCTACAGTCTTTCTTTTAGAGATACATTGAAAAAGATGCTCATTGTAAGGAATTTAGAAAAACTAGAAAATGACCCAAAAAAGGGGCAGGAGAAGTAAAAAGTACTCCCAAATCCCAATTTTAAAAAATATTGCTGCATAAATTTTTGCTAAAATCGGAGAGGCTTACATTTAGACATGTAGTTTGGCAAACTGGTTTTTTCATGTAACTAAAACCATAGACATTTGTTCAGATAGTTGAAAATTAATCTATAACATTCTTTCTAGTAGCTGGAACAGATTTCTAAGGTGGTTAAGAGAAATTGGTAGTATTTTCATCTTGGGTTAAAGTGGTGGAATTCCTGGGTAGAATTTTCTCCTTTCCCTTGTGTCAAGGATATCATTAATTCATTGAACAAGTTCTGTGCATCAGTCCATGCTTAAGGTGCTAGGGATACATACAGTGAGACAGACATAAAGGGTAGTGAACAGAGATCCTAAAGAATAATGAATTTGTATAAAACCCTCAGGAGCTAATGTTAGTTACCATTGAATCATGGTCTGATTTAATTCTACTTTATTTTATTTTTTGGTCCTGAGGCTTGAACTTAGGGCCCGGTTGCTGTCCCTGAGCTTCTTTACTGGTTCAAGGCTAGCATTCTACTACTTGAGCCACAGCTCCACTTCTGGCTTTTTGGTGGTTTGTTGGACATAAGAGTTTCACAGACTTTCCTACCTGGCCTGGCTTCAAAACATCAATTGTCAGATCTCAGCTTCTTAAGGAGCCAGACTGTAGATGTGAGCCACTGGTGTCTGGCTGATTTTTAAAATGATTTCTACTTTATCTAGCATGGGATCTGGTACATAGAGAGCTCTCAACAAGCACGACTGATGAGTAGGTGTGTGGAACGTGACTAAAGTTGATTTGCCCATCAAATGTTGGGACTTCTTTTTGGAATTCAGGAAAAGAAATACAATCTAAATGTCTTGATAGCTCTTCTCTCCCTAGACAACTTTCACCACTGAGAAAAAGACAAATCAGAGAGACTTGTCAGAAGCCCCTGCAAAACAGGTTTTTTTTCTTCTTCTTCTTCTTCTTCCCCTTGTGGGCATAGAGTGTTATCTATGCTCAAATCCAAGTCTCATCTAGTACTACAATGCCCTTTGGGAAGGAAAGGGTCAGGTCAGCGCTACACTGTTCAGACAGTCTCAGAAGGAAAGTGAGTTGGCTTATTAATCTTAGAAGCAAAGGAAACAGTTCTTTGCAGAGAATGATGAGCTTTAGGGGATGCATTAAAGTCAATGCATTAAAGCATGGGCTTGATGTATGTGGTATTTAGAGCTTTAGAAACTGACAAAAGCAGAGATTCAATCAACTTCTTGGCTTGTTTGATTTGTGTCTGATGCCTACATTTTGGCAGATAATTAGCAGGTCATTTACAGAATACTTAAGAGATACCAAAGTATTACAACTCATGTGGTTCAGCCTGGTTCTACTGAATGGTAGACAGTATATTAAGTGTCTTCCTGAAATTGGGATGTCAGATCTCTGAGACTTGCCAAAACTGAACTTAGGAAATGTTTGAATTTGCTTTAAGGCGAGGTCTAATAGCTACATGAGCATCATGAGAATTGAAGCAGTAAATGGTTACTTTTAGCCATATTCTTGAAGGAGATCAGAGTATGTTACACCCTGCTCAAATAGGTAGCTTTAAAATGGAGGTTGTTTTGAGCTAGAAGAAGCATCTCTCTGCTTTTGTCCTTTCTGTGCAAAAGCGAGACCTGACTTTCTCTTTGTAAAAATGGAATAAACAGTTGCTCTTTTCAGGACTCTTGTCTGTTTAATAAACCTTATCAAATAACACTTATTTACTGTAACATTTCTCACTAATTTTTCTTTTTTTATATATTTTTATTGTAATTAATAGAAGGGTTACATTATATTTGCCAGATAGAAGGGCATTAATTCACATACATTGATACCTTTTCTTATGTCTTGGTCCCCATTTCCCTCCCCCCCACCCCTCTCCCTCATCTTGTTTTCCCCCCTTCCCTATCCAATTTCAAATAACCAAATACAAATATATCCAATATATCAGATAACAACTCACTAATTTTTCTTAAAATTAATAACTGTCCAAGTCCCTTCCCTTTTCTTCTCTCTTTTTTTTTTTTTTTTTTTTTTTTTTTGGTCAGTCATGGGACTTGAACTCTGAGCCTGGGCGTTGTCCCTGAACTCTTCAGCTCAAGGCTACTGCCCTTACCCCTTGAGCCACAGCACCACTTCCAGTTTTCTGGTAGTTAACTGGAGATAAGTGTCTCACAGACTTTCCTGCCTGGGCTGGCTTTGAACCATTATCCTCAGATCTCAGAGTTAAACACTCTAAATGATGATTCCTATGTAGTTTTTTAATACATTGTTGGGAAAATACATATGACCATGTTAGCTAGCACAATTACTAATCCTTAGAATTTCTCTTTCTCATTGCATTGGAATACCTCTCTTAGAATTTCTCATTCTGGGCTGGGAATATGGTGAGTGCATGCATGAAGCCCTGGGTTTGATTCCTTAGTACCACACAAACAGAAAAAGGCTGAAAGAGTGCTGTAGCCCAAGTGGTAGAGCACTGGCCTTGAGCAAAAGAAGCTTGGGAACAGTGCTTAGGCCCTGAATTCAAGCCTCAGGATTGGAAGGTGCGGGAGAATTTCTTATCCCCCACACCCATCAGCAGAAGAAACAACAATGAGAAAAGGGGAGGGGGGAAGGCAGAGAGAAAGCATTTTCTATTCCTATTCCAGCCTGCTTCCTTCCCATCCCCTTTCTATTCCCTTATTCTAAGCTTTCATATCAACAGAGTTGAGTCCTTTTTCTCCCCTCCCCCAGCAAAGAGGAAACCATCTCAGGTCACCTGTCTTCCCGCTGTCATTCCAATACCAGGAGAACTTTGTGCTATCCCTGTCTCAAGTGAAGGATCCTGAAGTGGATGATCCTTGCGGGTGTGTAGAGAGATGGGAAGCAGGTCCCGCCCCAGCAAAAGGTGAGCTTATTAACCAACAGGAGCAGTAGGAAATTCCTGGAGAACGTCAAGAGCACAGTTATCTCAGGTTCGGAGTTGTATGTTGCCTTACCTTTGAAAATAAAGCTTGAATTTTCCCAGTTTCACAGTGTGATTCATAGCCCCCCCTCCCCCACGAATGATTCTTCATCTCTCTGCTTCTCCCTTGGGCCAAAGGATGTCAGGGAGTAAAGTCTAACGAGGGGAAGCTGTTTCCCTGTGGGTATCTAGCAGGTAAAGAGGAGGTCAGAGCAGCAGCCACAGCGACATTGCTGTTTAGTCAATATTTCCCTTTGAAGGCATGGAAGTCTTGAGTCGCTGGTCTGCTTTTCCTTGACAAATAACAAAGAGAATGAAAGCAGTGGCACAGGGTGGCACCACAGAGCCAGTCTGGGCACGTGAATTAACAATACATGTTTGGGGAGCTTGTGTTATTCTTCCTCCCTTTAAAGGACTGGCAGGCTCTGTTTTGGAACATCTAAATCCTGAAGCAAAGCAAGTTTGGAAGACAGATGAAGAGAATACCTTGAAACATTATCTCTGTCTCTAATTAGTGTAGACAGAGAACCTCCTGAGGAAAGTGGGGTGACCTTAGCCTTACAATGTTTAGGTATTTCTTACAAGTGGCAGTAGCTGGGAAGTTTTTCACATTGCACATTCCAGTGAGGCAGTCTTGAAAGAATCTTTTCTTTTGACTTATGGTACAAGTGGGTTGGAGATGGGGAAAGAGATTCTGTGAGATGGCTCTTCTCATTAGTATTTGTTTTGGCAACTGAAATTTTCAATGCCCAGAAAAAAACCAAAACTCGGTGTTTCTAAGTCCGTCTGTTGCAGATTCTACTAGGAGGCCCAGCCCGCCCTCTGCATAGTGTGTACTCACTGTCAGGCAAGAATAGCTGAGCACAGTGGCCCACGCCTGTAATCCTAGCTACACAGGAGGCTGAGATCTGTAGATCATGGTTTGAAGCCAGCCCAGGTAAGAAAGTCTGTGAGATTCTTATCTCCAATTAACCACCAAAAGTAGTAGAGCACTATTTATGCTGAGGGGTAAAGCTAAAACACTGAGCTCAAACCCCAGTAATGGCACAAAAGGTGGGGGGGGAAGGAAGGAAGGAAGGAAGGAAAAGGAAGAAGGGAAGGAAGGAAATAGAGAAAAAGGAAATGAAAAAAGATGGGGAAAAGAAAAATCTAGACTGTTTACTCTGAGCCAAAGCTTTTATTAATGTCCAGGGTTTGGGGAAATAGAAATCACCTTCACAATCCTATGGAAGAAAATAAAACTATGGCTCCAAGAGGCTTAGATTCTTTCTAAGGCCCTATAACAGGTATCAAATAGGAAAGACAAGCTCTACATGTAAGTCTTGGCCTCCCTTGAGAAAGGGATGATCTTTAGATCAATCTGGCCTTAAAAGATAGAAACAGATTGGGCATCGGTGGCTTCTGCCTGTAATCTTAGCTATGCATGGGGCTGAGATCTGAAGAATCACAGTTGGAAGCCAGTATGGGGGAAAAAAAGTCCATGAATTCCATCTCCAAAATAACCAGCAATAAGCTGGACTGGAGGCATGATTTGAGTCGCAGAATGCCAGTGAAGCAAGTGACACAAGCAAACAGGAGGCTCAGAGTTCAAACCTCATTACTGACTTTAAAATAAAATAAAATAGATTCTACATAGTCAGCAGCCCTTTTCCACTACGAGACAGACAGCTTGGCAGGGAAGAAATACAGTAGATTCCAAGTCAGATATATCCTGTCGTACTTGAAGTCTGCACTCTAACTACAAAAACTGGCAAAAACACACTGAGCTTTCTGAGAGAATTTCCTCGACTCAATGCAGGAGGAAATATTACCCACCTTTCCATCTTATGAAATGATTACGAGTTTGCTTTGTGGACTGAAAAAGTACCTTAGAAACCAAAGGACCTCTGTGCATGAATCATTTTTCAGAAAGTACCATCTATATAGAGTACTCCAGACACATTTTATTTTCTGATCAGTTAAGGATATGTGTTCAGATCTTTTCAGTATTCATAGATTCTTATCTGAAAATTACAGAACTGTAGGGGCCTAGACTTCCTTATGTCTTATTAGAACAAGATCATGGACTCAGATCTTTTTTTTTTTTTTTTTTTTTTTTTTGCCAGTCCTGGGGTTTGAACTCAGGGCCTGAGAACTAACCTTAGGCTTTCTCAAGGCTAGGGTTCTACCACTTGAGCCACCACACCATTTTTGGCTTTTTCTATGTATGTGGTACTGAGGAATCAAACCTGGGTCATCGTGCATGGTAGGCAAGCATTCAACCAGTAGGCCAAACTCTTTTGTGATGTGTTAGGAAATGTCATTTCTTTGAAAGTTCCCCCAGGCTATATATACTTGATTCAAATGCTTCCTAGGCTAGAGTTTTAAAAAAGCTTTTAGTATGGCCTTCTTTTATGTTGTTTATTGGCCAACATGGTTTGTGCCTCATTTGCCCTCAAATTCTCATTTTTACTCAGCAAAGTAATGTGTGTGTGTGTGTGTGTGTGTTTGTATGTGCACACATGTCTATGCACATTCACTACACAATCATAGAAAGCCAATATATTTTAAGCACACACCGTGGGGCAAGTAATAGACAGTCCTGTGCCCTCTATGCCTTGTTTAACAACCAAAAATAAAGGACAAATATTTTTTGTGCCAGATACCGATGGCTGATGCCTGTAATCCTAGCTACCCAGGAGACTAAGATCTGAGGATCACAATTTGAAGCCAGCCCAAACAGAAAATATGTGAGACACTTATCTCCAATTAACTACCAGATGCCAAAAGTGGAGTTATGGTTCAAACGGTAGAGTGGTAGCCTTGAGCAAGATGCTCAGGAACAGTACCCAGGCCCTGTAAGAGAAAGAAAGAAAGAAAGAAAGAAAGAAAGAAAGAAAGAAAGAAAGAAAGAAAGAAAGAAAGAAAGAAAGAAAGAAAGAAAGAAAGAAGGAAGGAAGGAAGGAAGGAAGGAAGGAAGGAAGGAAGGAAGGAAAGAAAGAAAGAAAAAGAAAGAAAGATTTTTTTGCTTTAAATGAAAGGTCTCTGATATGCATAGGATGGTAAGGGTTCATTTCTACTTCACGTAAGCCTTCTAATTTCATGCAGCCTGAATTGGGGCAGCGATTCCTGACCTGAAGCTCTTCCCTGTCACCTTACACTGCACTGCGGTGGTGCCATCCTTCACATGACTCAGTAATTCTGTCGTGCCCTCTCAGCAGGCAAGAGGACTCAAGCAGGTTTCCTGATGATTAATGAGCAGCAGCAGCAGCACAGAATTATGAAATTCCTAAGGAGGGCTGCCCTGTAAGCCAAAGGAGAGTCCCTTCCTTCTTCTTGCTGATTCCCACACCTAAGTCACAACTCTTGGCAGGTTAGAGGATTGATCTAAATTGTTTAGGGGGAGGGGCTTGAGTGCTACCCTGGAGCAGTTTTGCTTAAGGCTAGTACTATACCACTTGAGCCATCCTTCTACATCCTGGTTATTTTTTTTTTTCCTTTTTTTCTCTTGGTAGTTAATTGGAGATAAGCATCTCATGTACCTTCCTACCTGAACTGGCTTCGAACCTGGATCCTCAGATCTCAGCCTCCTAAGTAGCTAGGATGGCAGGTGTGAGCCACCTTAGCAAGCCTGGCTTATTTTTAAATTTTAATGTCAGATATAAGGGTTAAATTAATTATATTTCTCAATTTATATATTTCTTTATTCCTAAATCCTGTTCCTTGGCAACCACGTATAGGAAGCTGTTTAAATTTGCTTGCTGGATATTGTGTGTGTGTGTGTGTGTGTGTGTGTGTGTGTGCGCGTGCGTGTGTGGTGTTAGCTTTCTTTTGTTGTGATGAGAACATCTATGATAAACGTGTCACAGGAGAAAAGGTTTACTTTGTCTCTGTTTCAGATGACTGGCCCATTGCTTTGAGCCTGTGATGCTGCAGAAGGGCACTTGCGTAAGCACGTGGTGGTGGTGGTGGTGGTGGTAGCAGCTCCTCATAGTGACCAGAAAGCATAGTGAGTGAAAGCGTCCCAGGTCATGACACCTCCTTCAAGGGCCACACTCCTCCAATGACCTACCTTCCTTGCATTAGGCCCCACCTCCTCCTGCAGACTTCAACACCTTTCACTTAAAACACAGGCTGGCCACAAATTCTTTGTAATCCATGAATCTCAGTGGCTCATGCCTGTAGTCCTAGCTACTCAGGAGGCTGAGATCTGAGAATCATGGTTCAAAGTTAGCCAGGGCAGGAAACTTGTGAGACACTTACCTCCAATTAACCACCAAAAAGCCAGAGATGGGTCTGTGGCTCAAGTAGTAGACTGCTAGTCTTGAGCACCCAGGACTGGCACTAAGTAAAGTTTTTAAATGGGACAGGAAAAGGTCCTTGTAATTGTTGCAATGAAGTCTATGACATTTACCTTCAGATTTGGACCAAGGCAAGGCCGGGTTCTGCAGCGGCTAATCAGGTAGCACGGGGGTATACACAAGGCAGCAGCCTCTGACGTTTACAGAACTCAACACAAAGCTTTTAACATCTTAAGAGCAGATTCTTGGGTTTGATTCATCTATGTAAATAAACATTCCCTTTTTTTTCCTCCTATTTTTTTTTGTTCTTTGTATTTATGGAGCTACATGGCGCTCAGGACACAATCACCATGATGAGCACTATTTATTTACAATTTATAAGTGTTTATTTTGCTGTGAGTTCATTAATTCATTTCCCCCCTTCAGTTCAGATGTGGAATAGTCAACTTGAAATGACAAAGGTCCAGGAATGAGATTTAACCAAATGGCTTGTGCTCATCCGTGGAGGAAGAGAAGACTTTCTTTCACTGGGACAGAGTGGGGCTTACAGTACTGGGGTCTACAGCTCCACGGTTGGTGTCACCCCTGCCTGTGCCTATGAGACCTCAAATCCTCATAAACCTATTCATCAGTTCCTAGGTCTTCTTAACGCACACATTCTGATAGAAGTTCAAGACAGGTCCTTCCCCTCCTGTATGGTTATTCTATTGCTTCTCCAATTCAGAGGACACTGGTCTTATCCTCCTATTCTTTAGCTCCAAGCAATATGTAGGGGATAAAATACTTACTGAATAACTTTTGAACTGTGGGATCTCATGTTCACCAAGATGGTACTCTACCACTTGAGCTATACCTCCAGCCCAGCTTTTTGCTAATAATGTTGGAAACAGAGTCTTGTGAACATTTCTACCCAAGGATGGCGTCAAACGGCCATCATCCAGACCTCAGCCTCCTGAGTCACTAGGATTACAGCTCAGAGCCACAGCCCTCCCCCACCCTCACCCCTCCTTACCCCACTCTGACTTGAAATGATTTTTAAAAAGTTAAAAAAATCAAGAGTTTCTTTGGGAAACAGTCTCTCATTCCCGCACCTAGCTTCCCAAAAACAACAGACCTTGACATAGAAAGGTCCAGAAAGTCTTAAAGGGGAGGGGGGGTGAGTCTTAAGCCCAGGACCCCAGGTTACTTTTCTGGGCCCAGGTTTGTTTGTCTTTTCTTTGGGAGAAAAATTTGGTATGCCGTTTAATTAATTTGGGCTTTCTAGCCTAGGGTTGTTCAAAAGCAGGTGTTGATGATGAGAGTGATTCCTAAGGGCCACATACCCCAAATGATTTATCCTCAAAGATCTAAGGCAAAAAAAAATCCTCACACCTCAGATCTCCCCACCTCTCACCCCTCACCCCCACCCCCATGCCACCCAATATGCTGAGTGTAATTAATCCACCTTTGTCTACCTCACCTGCCGTGAGATGTCTCCCGCTGAGACGCTGGAGGCTGTGGTTGTCTGCAAACATGGCTGTGCAGGTACTAAATCCACGCAAAGGGCCATCTTTCCCTTCCCCAGCTCACATTTTATACCGGCTCCGTCTGAAATGACCTTTAAAAAAAGCCAGATAATATTTTATTTACCTTTTTTCTCCCATTTGCTGTGAAATGTTAATGAAGGTAAGAGATTCAAATTCTTGTTAATAAAACATTTTAATTGACTCAGGTGATAGCTGGAACTGTAAATTGGCCACTTTGCACAATCGACCTTAGAGCTACCCTGTTCCCTAAACTCTGCAGCCTGGGCAATTGCAGAAACTGGCAGCAAAACTCTTCTTTGTTCTTCCTGTATTTCCTGTGTAGCCCACAGGCCTTCATCTCCAGGACAGGCCAACTAGAATAACTGGGGTTCCCATATCTCAACAGAATTAACCACTCCACTCTTAGTCTCTCTTGAAATCCAATATAGGATCCCACCTCCTCCCAGGTGCCCTCTCAGCTCTTTCCTTCCTTCTCATCCTCATTCTCCTCCAAATGGCCATCACCTTTTGACATTGTTCTGTTTTCCCTCCTCCCTTCCTTCTTTCCTTCCTTCCCTCCTTCCTTCTCTCTCTCTTTAGGTGTCTTTTAGTGGTGGGTTTGAACTCAGTGCCTGGGTGCTATCCCTGAACTTTCTTGCTCAAAAGCATGTATTAAATGTTCTTTGTCAATTTTCTTAGACAAGGCCACTCAGTATTCCCAACTTGAAATAACATGCAGCTTTACAGAATTTTGACAAAAAGATGGTGGGCTGGTAGCTCATGTTTGAGGTTCTAATTGTGTTTCCAAGACAGCCTAGGTAGAGAAGCCTGTGAGACTCTCATCTTCTTATCCCCAAATAACCAGCAAAGAGCCAGAAGTGGAGCTGTGGTTCAACTGGTTAAACACAAGCCTGAAATGAGAAAAATCTCAGGGCAGCACCTAGGCTCTGAGTTCAAACCTAGGACCAGAAGTTAGGAAGGAAGGAAGGAAGGAAGGAAGGAAGGAAGGAAGGAAGGAAGGAAGGAAGGAAGGAGATGGAGAGGAAGAGAAAAAAATGAACCTGATGGTTCCTGATCTTCTATCTGTAGCTCCCCTGGACCACAGGAGAGCTGCTGGTTTGATGGCAGGCGGGCCAGCTTCAGGAAAGAAATGTCTATTGCAGTGAGTACTGGTATGCTGCAAGAAGATGAGACCACTGTCAAAGACTGTACCTGAAGACTCGCAGGAGAGCAGAACTTTTTTGTTGTTTATGACCTCGAGCCAATTCTTTCACCTCTTGTGCTTCAATTGCCTCCTCTGTAAATTCAAAGTCATTGTAGGGCCTAGTTCATAGAAATGTTTCGATAATAAAGCTATTTAAGGGCAAAAGACTTAACTGAGAAGCTTTGACAATCACATTTGGCACCAAATAAATCTAAGTGAACTTTAGCTCTTATTATTTTCCTAGCTGGAAACAAAAGCAAAATGAGGTTTTTAAAGAAAAAAAGCAGTGAAATATTATTTCTCCTTTCCATTAAAGAGGACTTGAGCATTGGAAGAAGAATTTCCTGCCCATGTTTAAACTAGATCCCATTGCCTCACCTATAATTGATCCCTAAAAATCTTCCACTATGTTGCCATTTCAAGAAATGCTAGGCACAATGGCTCATGAAATCCCAGCTTCTTGAGCAGTGGTAACTGTAGTATCGTAGTTTAAGGCCAGCTTCTCAGTAAGACCAAAGAACAAGCCAGGTATATTGATCCATGTTTGTAATCCTAGCTACCAAAATTCTTTGGTAGAGGTTAGGGGGATGGGAGCATAGGCTAGTGTTAGTTAGAGTGCTTGTGTAGCATGTTTGAAGCCCTGGGTTCCAATCCTTAGTGCCACATACATAGAAAAAAGCCGGAAGTGGTGCTGGGTTCAAGTAGTAGAGTGCTAGCCTTGAAAAAGCCCAAGGATAGTGCCCAGGCCCTGAGTCCAAGCCCCAGAACTGGAAAAAAATAAAAATAAAAAGAAGAGAAGCAGAAGAGGAGGAGGAGGAGGAGGAGGTTAGGAAGGAGGAAAGCAAAAAGGATAGAGTAAGGGACAATGGCTCAAATGGGAATTCATGCTTAGAAAGCATAAAGCCTTGAATTCAAGCCCTAGTGCCAAGAATAACCAAAAGAGAAGCACACACACTTTCAGGAAGTCTCCCCAATGCCCTCCACTTTTCTTCCATATTTTTAACTCTTATCATGGGGGTATTTCTCCTGAAGTGGCCCACATCTCTGTCTTCTAGATCTGGGGGCCTCCTCCATATTTCTGCAGTATATTGATGTTAACAGAGGACATTTTGTCTGGATATAACAAATATTTGCCTTTAGTTCTCTTAATTTTAGGTTTCCCTCCCATCAATTCTGCTTATTCTGTTACCACCTAAAATTGGCACTCCATTATCTATGACTGTAGTACTCGGATTTAGCTCAGCTGAAAGTATTATCAGATGTTGCCTGGTCTCCAACCCTGGTCAATTAAAGCACAATTCTGAAGGTGAGACTTGACATCTGTCACATTTGAAAAGTTGCCCAGGTGATTCTAATGGACAGCTAAGGAGGCAACAAGTCCAGCAATGGCCAGGCACTGGTGACTCATGCTTGTAATCCTGGCTACTCAGGAGACTGAGATCTGAGGATCATGGTTCCAAACCAGCCTGGGCAGGAAAATCCATAAGACTCTTACTTCCAGTTGAGCACCAAAAAGTCAAAAGTAGAGCTATGGCTTAAGTGGTAGAGCATTAGCCTTGAGAAGAAAAAAGTGCAATGACAGTGCCCAGACCCTGAGTTTGAACCCTGACTGGTACACACACACACACACACACACACACACACGACTTTATCAAAGAGAAAATCAGATAACAACATGACCTTATCAAAGAGAAAATCAGATAACAACCATAACAAGAGTGTGTCGTTTCACGAACACTAGAGGTTCAGTGCCTCTGATTGGAAATGCTTGGGAACAGAAGGACTCCTGATTTTCAGATTTTTGGAATTTCTGTCTGTGCATAATGAGATACCTTAGAGATAAGATCCAAAATGAGACAAAATTCGCGCATACTGTAGACACAGAGCCTTGAAGGCAATTTTCTACAACATTTTTAGAGCAATTTTGACCTTCGGTTACACGAGGTCAGGTGTGAAATTTTCTACTGATGGCATACTATCAGGACTTGAAAAATGTTTTCGAGTTTTGGGGGCATTTTTGGATTCTAGTGTTTGAATTAATGATGCTCAAACAGAGAGCAGAAATAAACCATTTGACTTAGTTTCCTGGTTTAAGTAAAATATGTCCAATTTGCATAGGAAACATCAAACATACCAATTTGGGGTGATCTTATTTCACAGCTACCTTATTTGGGGGGCTATGCTGTTTGGTGTAGTGGTTTGTGATTTACTTTCTGAAATTGGACCACTTAAGCAAATGAGTCCACCAGTTAGCATCCCTGAGGGCAATGTTTGCAGTCTTAGGCTTCCATGTGCACCCTACTTACATTTATTCTGTTGCTCTGCTGTAGAGATCTTTGCTTACTATATCAGTTTACAAGTGTACTCTTGTTGGCTACAACAGGGACAAACAATAGTGTGAATGACTTATGCCAATTCTCCACTAAGAGGTAGACAATTTCACACCCGAGACAGGTGCCAGGGGCTCAGGCCTGTAATCCTAGCTACTCAGGAGGCTGAGATCAAAGCCAGCCCAGACAGAAAAGTCCCTGTAAAACTCATATGTCCAATTAACCATTCAAAAGCCATGCAGGGACAGCACCCAGATGCCAAGTTCAAGCCCTGTGACCAACAAGAAAAAAGAAAAAAACAATTAGACCCCACCTCCTGCAAGAGTGGCATCAATTTTGTATAAGATAAACAAAGTAGCCAGACACCAATGGCTCATGTCTGTAATCAAGCTACGGAGGAGTCAGATCTGAGGACTGAGGTTTGAATGCCCAGGCAGGAAAGTTTGTAAGGGCTCTTATCTCCAATAAACTAAGTGGAGCTGTGTGTCAAGAGGTAGAGTGCTAGCAGAAAAAGAAGCTCAGGACAGCACCCAAGTGTCGGGGTTTTTAGTCCTTCTTGCCTCCTGACCCGCAAGAGGGACAAGGAGAACACACCCTGACCAAGACGAGACCAAGAAAGTTTAGGGCCGACTGGCCACCTTCACCCAGCCCTCCCTCACAGGAGGACAAGCAGGCAGGCCAGGGAGATCCATCATGGCAGAAACTCGTTTATTCCGGAAATACATTGGGCTAATATAGGCTGCAGGAGCCAATCAGCACAAAGGTGGGCAGGGCAGGTAGGATGCATGGGCTGTCAGAGAGGGCCGAAGTCTACGGGGCCAGTCCCAGAGGTAGACATCACAAACCACAGCCAATCCTTCCAACCAGGTGACAGGCAGGTTGGGCCCCAAAACCAGTAAGTGAGCACTAGACCACGAGGTAGGCCTTTTACAGCATTTCATTTCCTTGATGTGACGTTCCCCACACCCAAGCCCTGAGTTCAAGCCTTGGGACTGGCAAAAAAAAAAAAAAAAAAGCAACTATGATCTTCATCGCAAATGATTTATACAGGAAATGCTTTAAATTTTGCTAAATCTTTATGTAGTTGTACAAAGGGATTTCAATCCTGCATGCTAGTCTATGAATGTGCCTGTTGATTAGTATTATCCCTTTCACCTTGCTCCCTGTCTCTCCAACACCAACCACCTCAATTTTCCTAATTCTATTTTCACATATATACATTGAATAGTATTGCATTCACTCACTCTCCCTTTCTTATACAGGAAATATTTTTACATCCAAACTATAGCATTCCTGATAAAAAATAGCCTGAAGTGCTTAGCAATTAATTCTACTGGAAATAGACAAAATTGAAACATTGACCTGATTGTGCACTAGTTTGGCTAAGTTCAAAAGAAACAAGAAAAGCAATTTGTTGATGGGAATAAATGTAAAGAAAATACTCCAATTTCATCAAGAATTTGAGGAAATAAGCAGGAAATGAGCACCAGTGGCTCATGTCTATAATCCTATTTACTCAGGAGGCTAAGATCTGAGGATGGTGGTTTGAAGCCAGCCCAGGCAGGAAAGTCTATAAGATTCTTACCTCCAGTCAACCACCAAAAAGTCAGAAGTGAAGCTGTGGCTCAAAAAAAATGGTGCTCAAGGACAGCACCCAGGTTGAGTTCAAGCACCAAGAATAGAACACCCTTCCTAAAAAAAAAAAAAAAAAAAAAGGAAGAATTTAAGGTAACATTTTAGGGCCCACTCACATTTCCCTATGCTTATAGAGAAAATATGACAGTTAACAGTTCAACTGACATTTTGTACCTTTTCAAAACTAAATATTTGTGGCACCAAGATCAAGATCTATATATGTATGTGTATATGTATGTATGTATCATATATATATATATATATATTTGTCAGTCATGGGGCTTGAACTTAGAGTCTAGATACTGTCCCTGAGCTCTTCTTGCTCAACTAGCATTCTACTACTTGGAGCTACAGCACCACTTCAAGCTTTCTGGTGGTAACATGGAGATGAATCTCATAGACTTTCCTACCCAGTCTGGCTTTGAATAGTGATCCTCATATCTCAGCTTCCTGAGTACCTAGGGTTACAAGCATGAGTCACTAGTGCCTGGCTTATCAAGATCAATTCTTAACTAATAAAATATCTTTTGCCCATCAGCCTCAGTTGCTCTGGCTCCAAAAAAGAGACTCCCTGCAGAGATCATCCTGATCATGGATCAGATAGATGTTAATCCATGAATATCAATGTCATTTTTGCAGCTTTCTTAGCCTGTAATCCCCCCCCCCCCGCCCCAAATCCCCATCATATTTCAGGTTCACAAACTTACTTCCCATTCTTTAAAAAGCCAGGAAAAGCTCCTGTGGATTCCCTGTAGCTCCTAGTAAGGAGAGCTATGCGTGGAAGGAGCATCGTGGCAGGTGGCCTAGTGCAATTGTCCTGACCAGTGACTCAGGTGTGCTGCTTTACTGCTTTGTGAGAGTGAAAATCACCTTCAGTGAGTCAAGAAAGCAAGGACCTCCTCCGCTCCCCTTCAAGGCTTTTGTGTGGTTTTTATCTGCCTTCAACTCCCCCTTACTACCTGTAGCTTAGACATGATAGGAACAGCCCTATAAAATTAGCTTTGTTGGATAAGACAGGAAGAAAAATGTCAAGAATCCAGCAGCCTGCCTCCCCCACCCTAGATCTATGCTGAATCTACTTCTGCTTTCAGAGTTTTCCCTCTTCTCCACCAAGTGCTTTTACACACTTAGTGGATAAATAAACAGATCAAACTCTTGAGGATAACAGAGAACAAACCTGACCCACTGGAAGTTATGGAAATTGGGCTCTTAGAAAGTTTGCACAGGGATAGGTGACAAGCACCTCCGGAGTTGAGTGAATTGATTGTCTCCAGAACCTCTTGTCTATATAATGGCTACGGATGATCCACAGAGTCTATTGTCAGTACCAACCCAGGGGATGCAGGACCAACCAGAATCTTATAGAGAAAAGATTTCACTGCGTTTGTCAGGCGACACTTTGAAAAGAATCACATCTGGGGTCAATGCTTCCTTGGCTTTGTAGATATGGGTTTGTTTATTTTTCAAGAAGACTCCCAGCCAGGGGGCTGGTGGCTCACACCTGTAGTCCTAGCTACTCAGAAGGCTGAATTCTGAGGATCCTGGTTCAAAGCCATCCCAGGCAAGAAAATTTTGAGACACCTATCCCCAATGAACCACCAGAAAACAGGAAATGGATGGCTCAAAGTACTACAGCACTAACCTTAAGCAAATCAGCTCAGGGATAGTGACCAGGCCCTGAGTTCAAGTCCCAGGATTGGCACATACACACATACGCACGCGTGCACACACACACACACACACACACACACACACAACTTTTGCCTTCAAATATGGAAACTAGGTTCTTTGTGATAAGTGTGCATTTCTTGGGACAAAGACTGAATTTTTAAACCTTTTCATCTGTTTATGGGGGAAAAAAATCAGCATCTGGGCCTGATCTTATAAATGGCTCTTCAAGTGCATGTGGGAACCTTTTGCATTTGAATCTAAAAATCCGGGGAGGGAGGGAGAAGGGCAAGAAAGTAAATACAAAAAAGTCTGAAGCACATGTAGGCTAGTTTCAAGAAGGCTCCACAAAACAGGTTTTCATGGTTGTATGGGGGTGATGTGATCCTATTCAAGTTTCTTTCCTTTCTTTTGAATTTCTGAAGAAACTGTTGAAATGCCTTCAGGGGCTGTTCCCAAAACAGATTTTAGAGATGGAAAAAAAAATAGGAGAATGCACACACAATCTGAGACAAATGATTGTGTGGGGGGGGGGGCTCTTCTGATACTGTAAGAGGTACTGCTGTGCCTAGTAAGAAATGAATATTCAGGAAACCCCCGCTGGGTGCCTTTTCCTATTTGAACCAACTACTGTTTGGGCTAAGACTCATTTGTTACCAAATTAAACCCTCTATGCACATAGCAGAGCAACTTTGCCAAGTCAGATCTTGAAGTGCAAACATCTTTTCTGCTGCAGCCACAGAACCTGTCACAATCTTCATCGGGAACTGAATTAAGTTTAAAATATCATCAGAGGGTGTTGATCTCTCTCCAGCCTGGAGCTGTCCTCTGTACATCCGGCATTTTTCTGTTGACACTGCATATCACTTAGCAACGACCCTGAAAGGCCCTATATGCATTGATTGTACACCATTGTCTTTCAAGGGGTGGAAGTGTTAACTGAATAAAACCCACCCACCCACCCCTGGGTGACCAGACGGTCATTCCCCTCATGTTCATTCATCTGTTTACATCAAAAATATTGTTTATTTTACTCCCTGGTTCTGATGATTTCTTTATTTCTTTTCTTTAAAAAAAAAAAATAGCTCCAGTAGAAGGAATAATCTACTCACTACATTTACTTCCCAGGCATGAAGCAATGAGAGTTGGGGGTTTTTGTCCCTCACTCTCCTGCAAAGGCATTTAATTCATTTGACAGGTCGCTGCAGATGCTAGGCCAACTTTCTTCTATGGTTTCCAGAGCATAGAAAAGTCACAGCCTCCAACAGGCTCCCGTGAAGAGAAACGTGGAAATAAATGGCAGGGTCTATCACGTGATTGTGAAGAGGTTAGGGTTTTTTGAATGGATGGCAGATTCTGACATCATCTGAATGAAAAGGAAATACCATCTCACCAAGGAGTGTTTTCAGAATGAATGAGATTTGTAAGTGGAAATTCTTGCCCCAGAACCAAGGGTAGTATTCCTGTCAGTATCACTAGGCATTTTACCTTCCATCTCTTCCCTTTTACAATGACCAGTCTCTGAAAGATCTTCTACTCAGACAGCTTTTAAAACTTTCTTTCTTTCTTTCTCTCTTTCTTTCTAAAAATGAATGTCTCAGACAATGAGGACATTTCAACTAAGGGATTTTTACATATAGGCAAAGATCCTATAAGAAAGTTCAGTGCCCAGTTTTATAAACTAGATACTAAGGAACAGCATAGAAAGTTGGGAATGGCTCTATAATTTCTAATTTGGAGAGATTTTGTTTCCTTGTAAGTGTCTATCATACTATATTCAGCCAAAGAAAATAGAAAAAAAAAAAAAGAATTATTTACCAGTATGTCCTGAGAAATCTGTTCCATCGGCAAGATAA
This sequence comes from Megascapheus bottae, assembly GCF_031878675.1. Taxonomy (NCBI): domain Eukaryota; kingdom Metazoa; phylum Chordata; class Mammalia; order Rodentia; family Geomyidae; genus Megascapheus; species Megascapheus bottae. The sequence continues at coordinate 12,669,713 of NC_143533.1, forward strand.
ACTACCTCAAAAGCTTCTTAGTAGTTATGCTGCCGTGGTATTGCTCTGTTTCACATAAAGGGACTGAAATCAGAATAATAGTGCCAAAAGGTTCTTTGGTGAATTTTAGTCTTATCTTCCCAAAGCTATATTCATCAGCTAAGAAATCTGTTTAAAAGAATCGTTGATCTTTTACCTTTGATGAAGGCTTTGGGCTGTTAGGCTATGCCCAATAAAAATGAAAAACCTAGCTGGGAGTTTGGCCTAATGGTACAGTGCTTGCCTAGCATGCACGAAGACCCGGGTTCGATTCCTCGGTATCACATACATAGAAAAAAAGCCGGAAGTGGTGCTGAGGCTCAAGTGGTAGAGTGCTAGCCTTGAGAAAGTCCAAGGACAGTGCTCAGGCCCTGAGCTCAAGCCCAGGACTGGCAAAAAAAAAACCCCCAAAACAAAAAAAACAAAACCTTGAGTTGTAGTCATAGATCCACAAGAGGGAAAATAAGTCTCTAAAAGGGAAAAGCCTCCCAAATGATATGTTCACATCTAACCAGTCATGTGTCGAAACTAGAACATTTTTATCATTAGAAATTGTTATAAACTAATCAATAGGTTTGTTGTCATTTTTTGGTGCCAGTCTTGAACCTTGAACTCAAGGCCCTGGGGGCTGTCCCTGAGCTTTTTAGCTCAAGGCTAGTGTTCTATCTCTTGAGCCTTAGCTCCATTTTTGACATTTTGGTGGTTAATTGGAGATATGAGTCTCATGGACTGACTTCCCTGCCTGCTTCAAGCTGTGATCCTCGGATCTCAGCCTCTTGAGATTACCTGTGTGAGTCACTGGTTCCCAAGTTTGGAAAAGGTTTTTAAGCAGCACATATAAAAATCTTATACTGTGCAGTCTACAAATTGATCCTGTGGCCAGTGTTCTTGGTCTGCTTCAATTACTAAGCAAGTGCTTCCACAAACATTTTACTGCTACAAGTTGGGATTTCTCACAGCATTTACTTTAATTATATGGATGTTGGCAATGGAATTAAATCTTTGTTTTTGTTGTATTGCTAATTTAAAAGAAGAAGAAATGGCTCTCAAATAGAGATAGATGTGCATCTCATTAAAGAGGGAGAAAATAATTAGCTTATGGGTGGAGTTTTAAAAGAAAATCAAAGTTCTAAGTGAAAATTTAAAACTTTTTTTCAACAGACTTCTTCTTGCATGAAACTCCTCAATAAATGTCCAGTAACAGATGGGTTTCATTGATTTTAAATCTGCACAGGTTTGAAGCAATTGAGAAGGAAATAGCAGATTTGACTAAACTAATATCTGTACTGTACAAATATCTCTCCAGTGAACTTATTTTGTGAGAAGCCTATAAAATAATTTGGAAGAACTGGTGCTATGCATACTTCAAGATTTTTTTGCCCTTTTCTTTACATAGAAATACATTTATGGGGGACAAAAACATAAGAAGGGGTATCAAGGTTTGAGAAGTAATGCACCCACTACCTGATGAATGTCACTGTAACCATTCCATATATTATCACAACAATAAAATACAATGAAACATTTTAAAAATCATTTATAGGATGGGCATGAGTAGCTCATGCCTATAACCCTAGCTATTCAGGAGAATGAGATCTGAAGATCACAATTCTAAGCCAACTAGGAGCAGGAAAAATCTGTGAGATCTCCAAGGAGCTACCAGAAAACTAGAAGTGCAATCATGGCTCAAGTGGTAGAGTACTTGTTTTGAGCACAGAAGTCCAGAGACCCCATCCAGGCCCTGAGTTTAAGCCCCAGGACACACACACACACACACACACACACAGGCACACTTGCTTTGAGCACAGAAGTCCAGAGACCCCATCCAGGCCCTGAGTTTAAGCCCCAGGACGCATACACACATACACACACACACACACACACACACACACACACACACACACACACATAGAATATACTATGGACAGAGTTTCTGCTCAGGAATTTCTTTGTAAGAGCCAGATTATTTAACCACAGTTGAGATCATCTCACAAATGGGACAGTCATCCACTTTCAACTCTGGTAAGAGGGTGTTGATAAAAGTCACTATGGTCATTACCTAACTTCTCGATGTCAGCAAGGTTAGGAACTAACATTACTTGAAGATAACACATTTTCCTCTTTTTATTTTTCCTTCACAAATGTGTCTTCTCTAAGTCTAACAATGCTGATTTTGTTTTTTGTTTTTGTTTTGTTTTTAAAGAAAAAGGAAAAAGAGAAGCCCCTCAAGCTTAGGCCTCATTTTAGAGTTAAATGTTATCTGCTTAGACTAATATTGCAATTGCCACCCACTGACATAATTTGTTTCACAGTCACAGCCTGGCAGCATGAATCAAATGTTGACATTCTAATTTCATGCACACATGGGCGTTTGGCTGAGCAGACCCGCAGCCTCCACACCATTCTCTCTGTACCTGTATAAATCAGGCAGACAAGGCACACTCTCAGCACCCTGTTTGCCAGTCCAAGTTCCTCACTTCCACCAAGAGAACTCGAGAACCTGGCTTCTCCTCTCCCTCTCAATGTGTTGGTTGCCTTCCACCTTAGCATCCTGTAGATCAACTCTTGTCCCTTGGTCCCCAAAGTGATTTGTCTTTGCATTTCCCCTCTGGAATTGATACACTTCTCACAACTTCAGAACTCAGTAGCCAAGGACTTCCCACATGCAAATGTTTGTTTGAGGAAAAGATGTAGAACAATCAAATAGTACAGTTAAAAAATATATATTGTGCTAACTATTCCAAAAAAGAGACTACTTTCCTCCCACTTTATTTAGACTGGATGGTGTGATCCCAGAATTAATAGGTTGAAGCCTTCATTTCTAGCTGTGACTGTATTGGGAGATAGTGTCTTTCAGGAGAAGTTTGATGAAATTACCAAGGGTGGGCCCCAAATATTATAGGACTGGTGCTCTTACAAGAGGAGGAAGCTGGGTACTGATGTAATCCAAGCTACTCGGGAGGCTAAGATGTGAAGATTGTGGTTCAAAGCCAGCCCAGGTAGGGAAGTCCAGGAGACTCTTACCTTCAGTTAACCACCAGAAACCGGGAAGTGGCACTGTGGCTCAAAGTAGTAGAGTGCTAGCTTTGAGCAAAAAGAGCTCAGGGACAGCACCCAGGCCCTGAGTTCAAACCCCATGATTGATAGAAAAGAGGAGGAGAAGGAGGAGGAGGAGGAGGAGGAGGAGGAGGAGGAGGAGGAGGAGGAGGAGGAGGAGGAGACACTAGTGGGTCACACAATGAGTAAAGGTCACATGAAGATCCAGGTAGAAGGCTGCCATCTGCAAACTATTGAACAAGATCTCAGAAGACACTAAACCTGCTGACTTCTTCGTATGAGACTTCCACTCTTTCCAAACTATATTTTTAACCATTCTGTAGTTGATGGCTTCCAATCTATGGTAAGTCAACTAAGGCGTCATCCAAATGAAGGGGCAGACTCCTTTAGGAGGGGTCTGCCTTTGACCAAGTGCCTTCTAGAACTGCCCCAGCTACTGTGGCTCCTCCACTAGACATTGTCTTTGGCCAGAGAGTTTTAGGGTCATAGCCATCAAGAACTTGAATGAAACCACTGGAGCGTTGCAGGGCAGCCTCTATTTGACCTTCCACTGGGGAAGGATTAATGGCCAGCCTTTTGTGTCAGGAGAGGATGCTCTGGCCACATGCAGCCAGACATCACAGGGTGTTATTTCTCACTCCCAGGGGAAGGTTGGCCTAAGCCGGCCCTACACTCATTCTCAGTGCCACCAGACCATGAGTTGGCAGGGAGTAGGTATGCGTGTGGGGTCTGGATGGATAGGGATGTCGGTTTTTGATGGAAGAACAGAGTCGAGTAATTGATTTTGTACAGCCCTGGGGCTCACATGTCTAACTCTGTGGCCCCCGCCCTGGTCTTGTCTTTTTCCAACACTGCTTCCATTGCCTCTCTCACCGTCAGTTCCTCCTACTAATAAGATGTTTCTAAAATGAGCCCAGATCTGGACTCAGTGGGAAAAATCTTCCCTGAAATTATTTGTAATTCATCTGACCATCAAAGACTTTTTATCCTCCTTATCAACTTTAAGTCTCCCTGAACATTTTTGTCTTCCTTAAAGAAGAGGATTGCTAGGATAATTAATAAGTAGTGAAGGGAAATATTAAGAATCATATTTCACCAAATAGCAAATGAATCATAGGTTGTATAGGTAAAAGAGAATGGGAACCAGCTGGAGTCTACTTTGGGGATCTGTCACTTACATTCCTTGGGTTTTAGGGTCTTCCTTTGTACAATAAGAAGTAATCTCTATGGTCTCTTACACTTTAATGATACAATTATTCTTTCTGTTTAAAAAAACAACAAAAAAAGGAATGTCACTAAAAAATGCCCAAGAACAAAGGCACAAATATCGATGATTCAAATTCAAATCAACAAAAATGTGTTGAGCTGGGTGCTGGTAGCTCACACCTGTAATTCTGAGTAGCTTACTCAGGAAGTTGAGACCTGAGGATTGTAGTTTGAAGCCATCCTGAGTTAGAAGGTCTGTGAAATTCTTATCTCCAATTAATTACCAAAAAGCTGAAAGTGGACCTGCAGCTCACGTGGTAGAGCCCTAGCCCTGAGCATAAAAGCTCAGGGACAGCTCCCAGGCCCTGAGTTCAAGCCCCATGACTAACCTCTGTGAGAGTGTGTGTGTGTGTGTGTGTGTGTGTGTGTGTGTGTGTGTGTGTGTGTGTGTTGAGTACCTTCCATTTGCCAGGAAGAGTGCTAAATGAGGATATAGAAATGAGAAGCATATAACTCTGAATATACCTGCCTATAGGCAATTTTACTTTTTTGAGATAGGGTCCTCCTCCAACGTTCAGACTGGCCTTAAAACTCCTGATCTTCCTGCTTCAGCTTCCCAAGGGCTAGATTTACAGGTATATACCACTACTCCTGGTAGAGCAAATGTGTTTTTTACTTAACTGAACTCTTTATAGAATACTGGGTGATTGTTACCCCAGCCAATGGGGGAAAAAAAAAACCTAATGGCTACTAATTAAGTATGTGATCTTGGAGAATCATACAACCCATCTGGGTCAAGGTCACCCCCTTTTGTAACTACAATGACTGGTCTAATGTTTTCTAAGGTTCTTTTCTTTTCTATAATTATGAGACTATGAATGAGCTATCTGAATTATGCTCCCAGGAGCCCCACAAGGCAGAGGAAATCGGATGGCTTAGAAAACTGTTTTCCTTCATATTTGTAGCGTATCCTTGTGATTGATTCACTGATTGGTTCTTGTTTTTTCATGGAGGATTTTTTTTTTTTGGATCCTTGTGTTACCAAGGCATTTAGTAGTCAATTAAAAATATTTAGAACAGCAACGACTGAAGTCTTTTGAAGGAATTTGTCACCAATAAATTCTTTCCTTGCCATCAGGGCAAACAGTATTCATTTCTCTGTCAGATGGAAAACCTGTGCCAAGCACTACCCAGATGACATGTCGATGGGGGTCAATGAGAACAGCCTAAAACTGATACGGGGTTTCTCTGCATGTCAACCAAACTCTAGAGGATGCTGGGTGGGTGCCGGGATCTCACCTATAATTCTAGCTACACATGAAGCTGAGATCTGAGGATCAGGGTTCAAAGCCAGCTCAGGCAGGAAAGTCCATGTAACCCTTATCTCCAGCAAACTACTCAAGAAAAGCCAGAAGTGGAGCTGTGGCTCAAGTAGTAGAGTGTTAGCCTTAAGAAAAAGAAGCTCAAGGTCAGGAGTATGGCCTAGTGGTAGAGTGCTAGCCTAGCATGCATGAAGCCCTGGGTTCGATTCTTCGTTACCACATTCACAGAAAAATCCAGAAGTGGTGCTGTGACTAATGTGATAGAGCTCTAGCCTTGAGAATGCCCAAGGACAGCACTCTGGCCCTGAGATCATACCCCAGGACTGGCCAAAAATTAACAAAAACAAAACCAAACTATAGTGGAGGCAGTGATTTTCCTGCCTCCTCTAGACTTTCCGTTGGATTTCGAACCCCTTGTTCTTTCAAAATGATCTGAGGTGTTTGAAAGTAAGAATAACATCAAAACAAAGATTAACTAGCAGGTGACACCTCATATCTATAATGCTAGCAACTCTAGCAAGAGACTGAGATTTGAGGATCATGGTTCAAAGCCAGGCAGGGTAAGAAAATCTGAGACTCATCTCTAGTTAACCACCAAAAAGCCCAAAGTAGAGCATGGAACTTAAACAGGGCTTAGGCCCTGAGTTCAAGCCATAGGACCAGCATAAGAAAAAAAAAAAAAAGTACACACACAGCAGCTGTCTCCACTTCTCCCTCCACACACACTTAGGGACCTGCAATAGTTGGGGACTGACTTGAGCTGCAGGATTTCCTGGAAGCTCAAGCAAAGGGAAATATACTTTCACACAGCTTTAAAAAATAAAAACAAAAACAAACAGCTTTTTTTTTCACAACTCAAAGAAATCATTCAGATTCACAGCAGATAGGTATACTTACCTGGTACCAAGTCAAGGTGTCATGTCTGAGTGGGTATCTCATAATTTCTTCTAAGAAAAGCAGGAGTCAGCTGGGCGCAGTGGCTCATGCCTGTAATCCTGGCTACTCAGGAAGCTGAGATCTGAGGATCAAGGTTCAAAGCCAGCCCGAGCACAAAGGAACCTGAGACTTTTATCTCCAATTAACCTCTAGAAAACGAGAAGTGGGGCCTGGCTTGTGGATAAGGAGATAATTTTGAGCTGAAAAGCTCAGGGACAGCGCCCAGGCCAAGTTCAAGCCCCAGGACCTACCAAAAAAAAAAAAAAAGGAAGAAAAAGAAAACAAGAAAAGTGGGAGTGAGGATGTGCTAAAAAATGGGATCCCTTCCCTCTAGGCCTTACACGTCACTGGGTAGACACCTCAGTTCTTGGCAGCTGCGGATTTCCTGAGACAATAGCCCACACATTCAGTAGCTTTGTTAAGCAAAAGTAAGTATTTCCTCTTTACTGTTATTTATCTACCATCTGGCTTGATCTGAGGTCTACAAGGAACTTTGTTTTCCCCCTTCTTCTTTCTGCTAATGAGAACCTGGCAGAGAGGGGTGAAATAAGCCAGGGGATGGATGAAAATCTCTAGAGAAGATGGAAGGAGATTTTACCTGTGGCAGGTACGCCACCCGAAGACAATCTGCATAGTTCATGGGCACATTAGAAGGTCTCATGCTCGTCAGAATGACACAAGGAAACTTTGGCAGGTTTCTGAGCTGTCAACAAGATCCACTGAGTGTCAGGAGTAAGGAAAGGGCAAGAACAAACTGTCCATGGAGGCTGGAAGACATGAGAATTCCAAATTAACCCCCGTTTCTGGTGTATCCATTTATGTGAATTAGGGGAGGGAAGAGGAACAACAAAATAGTGAGACAAAGGACAAAGGATGAATCAACACAACAGCGACACTCACAAGACAATATGTTGGAAATGAACTTTACTACTTGTGGGACGCGATTGGGAGGGAGGGAAAGTAGGAGAAAAACGAGGGAAGGGTAACAATGTTTGATAAGAAATGTACTCATTACTTTACGTGTATAATTGTAGCCTGTCTACAGATCACCTTGACAATAAAAATCGAATTTTAAAGATCCTATTAAATTATCTATCTATCTATTTGTGGCAGTACCGAAGTTTGAACTCAGGATCTTTCAGCTTTTGTACTTGCAGCTCTTTTGGCTTTAGGTTTTATTTATTTATTATTTATTTATTTGTAGAGCCAGATAAAATTTAGTAAAACAGCGTATCAGTCAGGTTTGCTGACCACAATCCTCCTTATTTATCATTCCCACAGAGTTGAGATGAGAGGTGTGTCTCACCAAACCCAGATTCATTGGTTTAGATTGGGGTGGGGTTGTCTTATAACGTGTTGCCCAGGTTGGTCTTGAAGTTTGATCTCCGCCTACTTAGCGTCTCGTATTAAAAGTGTGAGCCATCATTCCCTACTCATACTTTCCTCTTTTAAAATGATATTTATTTCAATAGAGGCCTCATTTACTATAAAAAAATTTTAAAAGATTATTGATTAGACCTGCCTCCTAGGTCAATGGGAACTAATTTGTTGTGAATCTTTTCTGTACTTGCTAGTGAGAGAAGAGGGGCTAGCAATCCAAGAAAGAAATGTTTATTACCAGGAATACACTTAATAAGCCTTTGGTCTTATTTCAGTTATTTTCTACTGTTTAGAAGGAACAGTGATCTTTGACCCTACTAATATTCTTTTAACTCCTTTTGCTCAAGGTCATGTGCAGTGACAATCATACAAAATTCTATATCAGTACTATTCTTTTTTCAAACTGAGGAAGGCAAAAGACTTTTGTTTTTGAAATTTAAGGAAATGAATACACTTTTTGGGTTTTTTGTTTTGTTTTTGTTTTTGTTATTGCCAGTCCTGGAGCTTGAACTCAGGGTCTGGGCACTATCCCTGAGCCTCAGTATGCTCAATGCTTTTTGTTGAGCCACAGCACCAATTCCAGCTTTTGCTGAGTAGTTTATTGGAGGTAAGAGTCTCACAGATTTTCTTACCTAGGGTAAGATCTGCAGATCTTAGCCTCCTGAGTAGCTAGGGCCACAGATGTGAGCCACAGGGGCAGGGCTGAGTGCATCCTTTTGACATGAAGCCCATTATTTTAAGAAATATGAGCCAAGAGTGAATTCTGTGTGGCTAATTTAAGGGCTTCTACTCAGGAAAAAAAAACCCACTGTAATTTTTGCCTACCCAGAATCTTGTGGGCTGGCAACCCTGTATCTATGCATACTTGTTGCACCCAGGTACAAGCAGGGATCTTTGGTGAATCTCAGATTTCCTCATATAGAACCTCAGCATGGTTTTTCCCCTCAGCATGGCCTGTGCCCTGATGGCAGTTGAAAGACATAGTAAGCCAGGCACTGGTGGCTCCTGTCTGTAATCCTAGCTACTCAGAAGGCTGAGATTTCAGGAATGTGAGTCAAAGCTAGCCTGGGCAGGAAAGACCATGAGACTCTTATGACCAATAAACCAGTAGAAAGGTAGACGTAGAGCTGTGGCTCAAGTAGTAGAACACTAGCCTTGGGCAAAAAAGCTCAAAGACAATGACCTTGAGTTTTAAAGCCAAGAAATCTCTCTCTTTCTCTCTCTCTCTCTCTCTCTTTGTCTCTCTCTCTCTCTCTCTCTCTCTCTCTCTCTCTCTCTCTCTCTCTCTCTCTCTCTCTCTCTCTCTCTCACACACACACACACACACACACACCACATGGAAACAACAAAACATATGGTGAAACCACTGACGGGAGTGTGATTTTTCAGAGAGAAATTCATACAGCTGAGACCACAGGTTCTCAACTAAAAGCCGTGTTTACCTCCTTTTACCTCCCTGGAAATACTGGTAGTATCTGGGAACATTTTTGGGGTTGTCATTACTGGGAAGAGAGTGCTAGGGTCACTGCTAGGACCCCGGGTCACTGCTAAGACCCCGATAATGCATAGGATCACCTCCCCACAATAGAGACTTTTATGACCCAAAGCAAATCTCTTCCAGTGAGAGAACATGAATCATGCTCACCTGAGAATTCTGAGTCTTCAGAACCAGTTCTCACATTACCCTGAGGGTTCTAATGCTGGAGGCGGGGTAAGGGGGGGGAAAGTGAGGGAGGTAAATGGAAATTCCAAGGTGATTGATTAAAAGACAAAAAAAGAAAGTTGTCCAAACCATTTGTCTTGATCTTCTCCTTTATCTTGATTACTTTGTAGGTTACTATGATCAGAAAGAGAGTATGAATGACTATCTCAGCGCCTTTCCTCATTAATGCTATTGGAAATTGATGAGCAGCTCTCTGAAAATGTGGATTGTGGTGGGGGGAGGGGCAGTGAAGGAGGACAAGAATTATTGTCCTTATTTATTTTTGGAGAACCCATGTGGCTTTCTAAGTAAATATATGTCAGAAATTCCTTGCCCCAAAATAAACACTACCAGTAATTGCCTGATAGATGAAGTTGACATTTTGGCTTTGTGATTTGCTATGATATGTAAAAAGCTAATTTCTTCCATGGAATGATGCCACTGCAGAATTCTGAGTAAATGAGAGCCCAGTTGCTTACTTAGAATTTGAGTAATGGCTTCTGTTATGATGTATCAATATTTATTTACAGTTTCTTAAATCAACTTCAATCCACTTGGCAAAACGTTTAATAGATGGGTAAAGATGGCAGCAGAGTGATAAAGATTTCACTTTTCCTCTTTCCAGCTGAATTTCGTGCCAAAAATCTCTCTGAGATTGTACTTGAGGATTGAGCTTTTGAGGTTCTATGCATACATCTTGTGCACTGACAGAAAACAAGTTCATCTTGTCCTTAGTAATTCAAAGTTTATCGAAGCCAAACATTCTTCTTGCTTTACCATCTGGTTGCTGAGACAAGAAGCCAAATACAGCCCTAAGGAACACAAACTGACTTGGAACAAGTGATTTCTCCATCTTGATATTTTCCATTTGTATAGAAGGAACTTGAAGTTCATAGCAAAGAGCCAAACCACCAGGAAACACTACCACTTAGATAAACATTTGCAATTTAAAAAAGGCTCAAATTACTCTAACCACATCTCCAAATAAGGAGTGAATGAGATGTTCCTCATTAATTACCACCCCAAAACAGAAAACAAGGACCTTTGCATGCTTAGGTTAGCCTGCCTTAAGCTCTTGTTAACATTCCAAAATTAATTTGAAAACTGTAACAGAAGCTGATTTTTTTCCTCAAAATCTACTTTTAGCTTTTTAAAAATGAGCAGTACAGCTGGGTCCTGGTGGTTCACACTTGTAACCCTAGCTTCTCAAGAGGCTGAGATCTGAGGCACATAGTTCGAAGACAGCCCAGGCAGGAAAGTCTGTGAGACTCTTATTCCAATTAGCTACCAGAACAAACCACAAGTAGTGCTGTGGCTCAAAGTGGTAGAGTGCTAGCCTTGAGCAAAAAGGAGCTCAGTGATAGTGACCAGGCCCAGAGTTCAAGCCCCAGGACTGGCTAATTAACTAATTAATCAATAAAATAATTACAAAGGCCAAACTGAGTGCCTGTAATCCTAGCTACTCAGGAGGCTGAGAATGGAGGATTGAGGGTCAAAGCTAGTCCAGACCGAAGTGTGTGAGCCTCTTACCTCCAATTAACCACCTGAAAAAGCCAGAAGTGGTGCTGTGGCTCCAACAGTAGAGCACTAACCTTGAGGAAATATAAAAGCTCAAGGACAGTGCTCAGGCATTGAGTTCAAGCCCCAAGAAAAACAAACAAGCAAAGAAAAAGAAAACAATGAAGGCCAATTATTAACGATTTATGAAATCATGTTTTATGGACAGAATTGCAAATGAAATAAATTATCTTGAATATTAGTATCTCTTTCCCAATCAAAGTTACCAGATTCAGAACCTGTCAAAAGTTACTTAGGAAATGTTTTTGGATGTTTAAGTGATTTCAAGTCACTGATTTCTTTTGCTTTTTTCCCAAGTACCTAATTTTAATTCTTGTTTTTTTAAGATTTTGAGATTAAATTAATATGAGTTTCCCTTAATGGCACTTAGTTGGTTCATTTTATTATCCCTGCTAGCATGGCTTATACTATAACTCCAGACTTCTATTGTTGTTGTGGTTGCTATTATTGTTGTAAAACACTGGTACTGAGGCATGAACTTGCAGCCTGGGCACTGTTCCTTGGCTTTTTTTTTTTTTTTTTTTTTTGCCAGTCCTGGGCTTGAGCTCAGGGCCTGAGCACTGTCCTTGGATTTTCTCAAGGCTAGAGCTCTACCACTTGAGCCTCAGCACCACTTCCGGCTTTTTTCTATGTATATGGTACCAAGGAATCGAGCCCGGATCTTCGTGCATGCTAGGCAAGGACTCTACCACTAGGCCATACTTCCAGCCCCTGTTCCTTGGCTTTTTAACTCAGGGCTAGAACTCTACCACTTGAGCCACAGTCCTACTTCTGGACCTTTCTGCTTTGGTTATTTCTAAAATAGGGTCTCACTTCTGGCCTGGGTGCATACCTAGCCCACAGTCTGTACCTTTGTATCATCTACTTTTTGTCCTATAAAAGGCGTCTTCTGATCACCCCAAACTAAGTTACTGATGGAATCAGTAAAACCATTATCTTGAGTCATATCATACCATTGCTATTTTTCTTTTCCAGACTACTGTAATAGCTATAAGAGGAGAAAAGCACCTGGTTTTATAAAGCTGTACAACCCCATGTCTTAGCCCAAAAGTACAGGAGGCTGCAATATGCAGAATAGAGATTTATGCAAATAACAGGATATTCCCAAAATAAGTTCCAAGGGGAAATAACTCTTCGATGGTATTTTAGGGGTCTACCAGATCCTTGTACACAGAAGGAAACTTGAATTTCAGAGATTTGACTAAATCCAGTCATACAGTATATTCATTCTGTGAGATCAGGATGTCTGTCTGCATTTCTTTTCTGCCTTGAGCTGTGAGTGCAGAGAGGAAGAGAGGAAGTGGGAGGTAGACTCAGAAAACACTGAAGATGATGTTTAAACCGCAGTGAGGCTAGGGTTTGAAAGCCGCACACCTGTCCTTTCTGTTCTGACGTTAGACCAATTTCTGGGCTTTGCTGAGGCTCCAAATCTCAGCTTTTGACAAAGGGATGACAGATCTTTTGGAGCTGTGGTGATGATTATGAGACAATGATGAGAGAGAAATGCCAAGACGTCTTGAAGATAAGAGACCTCTCTTATTCTGTCTGTCTGCAAAGCAACTGTCAATGTGTTGGATTTCAAACCATTCATTTTGAGACTCGGCCTTGCATCACTACAAGTTGTACATGTGACAATCATTGCTATTCACCTATTATTCCCCAGCCCCTTCTGTGACTTTTTCTATCAATACTTTCTCAGTTCTCCCAAGGATTTTCCTCTTTCTGTGGCCATGCCTCATACCAGACACCTGCTGGTTCTTATGTCAAGACCTTTCCCGCCTTTGCTGAAGTCTCACCTGCACAGTGGAATCCAGCACTTCACAAGTGCTTGGACACTGTGACGGATTCATCGCCTCCTTTGATCTTCACAATAGCCCTGCAGGGGGATGCAGGACTGATATTATGGTCCAGATTTTACTGCTTAAGAACCCTCTCCCCAACCTAAACCCTAGAAGCTATGTGATTTGCCCAAGGCCACTAAAGCTTTAGATCAGTTTCAACTCTCAGCTTTTCCACATACTTCACTATGGTCTCCAGGAAGATACTGAGCTTTCCTGAGCCTTATAGTTTTCCTGTGCACATTCATCAAGGGTCCTGCAGGTTGAACAGAGGATACTGGCAGTATTTAGACTCTATGTGTACAGCAAAAGACACATCCAATGCACCTTACCATCTCTCTATATCATCCCAACTGGAAGAAAGCTCTTCTGTCTCTGAACTGTGGGAGCATTCGTTGGCTTTGTCAAGAATCTCTACTTGGATACTTCCCAAAGTAACTTGAGTGGACAAACAGCCCATTGGATTTTCTCCAAGACTCCTAAGATCACAAAAATGAAAGAACTGAAAACTCATCTTTTGGGAAGATGCTGTCTGGGAGTCTCTACCGGTCCCCTGGAGGCAGTCATGGATGACTGGGTGTCAATTGCCTTTCTCCATTCTGTTCATTGTGCATCTCTGTCCACTGGAAGTCCAAAGAAGAGAAGTTGTGATGGAACTGATGCGGGCCATGATGACACTGTCTAGAAAACTATGAATTAGAGGAAAGACAGCTTTGAAAAAGTAGAAACAGCTGGGTACCAGTAGCTCATGCCTATAAGCCTAACTACTCAGGAGACTGAAAGATGATGATCACAGTTTAAAGCCAGCCAGGCACAAAAGTCCAGGAGATTCATCTCTAATTAACCACCAGAAAACTGGAAGTGGCACTGTGGCTCAAAGTAGTAGAGCACTGGCCTTGAGCTGAAGAGCTTAGGGACTGTACCCAGACCCAGAGTTCAAGCCGATGAAAAAAAAATGTAGAAACACTCTACTTAGCCCTAGTGTAATTCTAAAATTAAACATTGACTATGACTATTCTTCTCTTTCTCCCCCTCCTCCCTCTCTTCCCCCCCCTCCTCCTCCTCCACCTCCTTCTCCTCCTCCGCCTCTTTTCTTTTTCTTTTCCTTTTCTTTTTTTCTCCAGACCTGGTGTTTGAACTCAAGGCCTGGGTGATGTCCCTCAGCTTTTTTTTTGCTCTAGGCTGGTACTCTTCCACTTGAGTCACAGCTCCAACTTCTGGATTTCTTGGTGGATAAGTGGAGGTAAGAGTCTCATGGACTTTACTGCCCAGGCTGGCTAGCTTTACACTGTGATCCTCAGATCTCAGCCTCCTGAGTAGTGAGTATTACAGGCATGAGCCACCAGCATGCAGCTGTACTTCTATCTTAACATCAAGCTAGAATAAGGGTTTGGGGAGGTACAAAAAGAAGAAAGAAGACATCTGTGTCTTAGGCTCATATTTACTCTGGAAGCTGATAGACCTGCCCAATGTCTTATCCATTATTGATGCTCAACAAATATCAGAAAATTGATATGTTTTGTTGATTTTTTATTACAATCTTTAGCTGTTCCAATCTGAAAAGATTAATTTAAACCTTAACTGACTTTTCTCAGCTCCTAAACCTCAGAACTCCAACTCATACAGAGCCACCCATAAAACAATAACAATTCATCTAATTAGCTTGCTCTCAGGAACCAATAACTACCTCAAAACTAGACACTTCCCATTGCATCCTCTGCAGGAGGTGTCAGGCAACTTGCCCAAGGATTTGATTAATAAGTCATTATAATTGGAGCTACACACAATTAATTGCATCATTTTGAATGCCTCAAGTTTAATTCTCCAAAAATTACATCACAGAATTTGGGGCATGATTCAGAACTTGCACAAGCATTGGTTCCTAGTTGTGACAGATTATACACATGCCAGGTCTGGCCTCTCATCATTGGAGTCAATAAAAATTCACAGAGCTATCCAGGCACTTGATAGCTCATGACTACAATCCTAACTATTCAGGAGCCTGAGATCTGCTCAGGAAGCGGAGATCTGAGGATCATAGTCTGAAGTCAGCCCAGTCAGGAAAACCTGTCAAACTTATCGCCATGGTACCAACTATCAAAACCTGCTACAAGTGCTTGCCTAGCATGCACGAAGACCCGGTTTGATCCCTCGGTACCATGTACATAGAAAAAAGCTGGAAGTAGTGCTGTGGCTCAAGTGGTACAGCTCTAGCCCTGAGGAAAGTCCAAGGACAGTGGTCAACCCCTGAGTTCAAGCCCCAGGACTGGAAAAAAACTGCTAGAAGAGGAGCTATGTTTTGCTAGACTTGAGCACAAAAGTTCAGGAATAGCACCCAAGACCTGAGCTCAAATTCTGGAATGGCAAAGAGAGAGAGAGAGGGAGGGAGGGAGAGAGAGGGGGAGAGAGGGAGAGAGGGAGGGAGGGCGAGAGAGAGAGAGAGAGAGAGAGAGAGAGAGAGAGAGAGAGAGAGAGAGAGAGAGAGAGAGAGAGAGAGAGAAGCAGAGCTCAGGTACAGTGTCCAGACCCTGAATTCAAGCCCCCAAGACCAGAACACACACACAAAAAAATCTCATGGAGTTTCCTTTTCCAGCTAGCTTCAACCCACGATCCTCAGATCTCAGCTTTCTCAGTAGCTAGGATTACAAGCCTGAGCTGCTGTCCCAGCTGGGACGGTGTGCCCAGCTGTCCCAACATTTTGATAATAATAATTCCACCATCTGTTCTTCTGGGAAGTACAAACTATATTTGGAACTCAAAATATTTGCTCATATCTTAGGTTTAGTTTGGGCTTGTTTTCTCTTCTTTTCTGTATTTGCTGTACATTCATTCTCGCAAATATTGCTAACTTGATAGAGGACATGTCAAAAACCATCTGATGAATAAACAATGACAACATTGTTAACTGGATCAAACAGATAGGATTTTCACCAAGGAAAAATCTGAGAAATTAATTAAGTAACAGTAACTGAATTTCACCTCTTTAACCTTAACTCGTGAGCAAACCTGAGCTAAATAAACATCTGACCATTCAATCTCTTCCACTTAAGGTTAACTTGAGTTTATTATTCAGGCTACTGCCCTTGTGTATTAGGCAATGCATAAATTACGCATACTAATTACCCTGGATAGGGCACCACTTTAATGAATTCTT
The DNA here is from genome assembly GCF_031878675.1 of Megascapheus bottae. Taxonomy (NCBI): domain Eukaryota; kingdom Metazoa; phylum Chordata; class Mammalia; order Rodentia; family Geomyidae; genus Megascapheus; species Megascapheus bottae. The sequence goes on from NC_143533.1 coordinate 12,685,904, forward strand.
TTAATTAAACTGCATCACAGTGGTTTTGCACAGGATGGTCTATATTTCATCCTTAAGCTACCTTAACCTTCATCGCTGTCTGGGGCAGCTCACATGTCCAAGCAGAACAGGCCTGAGTTTAATTCATCTAAGTATGTACATTCCATAATCCCTCTTTGACTATCATAGGAGAATTTGAAAAATGTTTCTCTTCTGCTTCGAGGTTAAGAAATTAGATGCCTCTACGAAAAGTTATGATTCTGTTGGGGATTCTGAGGTAGTGGGGTGGGAGGGATTGAAATTAAGCAGTGTAACACTGCCCTCTTTAAAATATAAAATAATGGAATTCATATCAATGGTATTCTTTTTTTATTTTTTTTTGCCAGTCCTGGGCTTGAGCTCAGGGCCTGAGCACTATCCTTGGACTTTCTCAAGGCTAGTGCTCTACCACTTGAGCCACAGCTCCACATCCTGCTTTTTGGTGGTTAACTTAAGAAAACAGTCTCACAGGCTTTCCTGCCCAGGCTGTCTTCAAACCACAGTTCTCAGGTCTCAGTTGCCTGAGTAGCTAGGATTGCAGGTGTGAGACACCTGCACCCAGCTTAGTACTAGAATATTAAAAGCCAATTGAGAATTACTCTGTGTTTGTTCATTTTAAGAAAAAGGGGGCGGGGGCTGGGAGTTTAGCCTAGTGGTAGAGAGCTTGCTTAGCATGCTTGAAGACCAGGGTTTGATTCCTCAGTATCACATACATAGAAAAAAGCCAGAAATGGTGTTTGTGGCTCAAGTGGTAGAACTCTAGCCTTGAGAAAGCCTAAGGACAGTTCTCAGGCCCTGAGTTCAAGGCCCAGGACTGGCAAAAAAAAAAAAAAAAAAGAAAAAGAAAAAGAAAAAGGAGTAAAGTTGTATATTTGTTTGTGCTTATGTATACACACATATATATATGTATATATATGATGTGTTTGTCCTAATATAGATGAATTTGATAAGGTATGTCAAGAAAACAAACCAAAACCTGTTGAGAGTAAAACAACTGTTACTTCTGGGAAATATTAAGAAGTTTGGGTTGATTCTAAATATTCTTCTCTTTTTCCCTTTCATATTTTTTCTGTCATAAGCACATACTATTTTTTTCATTCAAACATGTTAAGACAGTTAAATATGACTGGCTCATACCTTAGTCCTAGCTACTCAGGAGGCTGAGATATGACAATCACGGTTCAAATTCAGCCCAGGCAGGAAAATCAATGAGCTTCATTAATAAACCACTAAAATGCCAGAAGTGGAGTTGTGACTCAAAGGGTAGAGCATTAGCCTTGAGCATAAAAGCTCAGGGACAGTGTCCAGGCTCTGAGTGCTAGGACTAACACATACACACACACACACACACACACACACACACACACACACACACACACACAAAGTTAACTTCAAAATGCTAGAGATCTTATGTGGCTGAGACACATCACAATGTAATGCAGAAAGTGCTTGCTGAGATAGGTGGATGAACAAACTCTTCTTCAAATACAGCAAAGTTGAATAGTGTCAAGGACTCCTTCAAGGAGGTGGCATTTAAGTTGGATACATATGAGATTTGGTGGCATTAAACATCAGCCATTCAGTCTGGGGGAAGATGACAGCATGAGATTATCTCATTGCCTAGAATCATCCCCTCTTAGAAAGCCTACTGATAGATATTGCCATTGTAGGGCTTTCCCTATGATGTGTGGAAATGGTGCTGACATCACTCTGGTTTCTGACAGTAACATGATTGAAGTTGATAGATTGTAAATGATAACACAGAAAATGTACTCACTCTGGGAAACAGGATGGACATATCTGAAATTCTGACATCACAGTTTACCTCCAATGAGCTTTTCACCCAGCCCTAATTAAACTTCAGACTATTACAAAAGCAACACTTTTGTAAAGAAAGGTCAAGAAATGAGAGTGAGGATAAAGAGTAGGGGGCATTCTTATCAGCATACTCTACTCTTAGTACCATATTAGTAGGTTTATTTTGTGTGTGTGTGTGTGTGTGTGTGTGTGTGTGTGTGTGTGTGTGTGTGTGTGTAGTATGTGTGAATGATCCTGGGGCTTGAACTCAGGTCCCTGTCTCTGAGCTTTTTCACTAAAGGCTACAATTTTACCACTTGAGTCACAGCTCCACTTCCAGCTTTTGGCTGACTGATTAGGGGTAAAAGTCTCACGGACTTTCCTACCAAGGCTGGCTTCAAATGGCAATTCTCAGATCTCAGTTCCTGAGTAGCTAGGATTATATGTGTGAGCCACCAACACTTGACTTATATCATTATGATTTAAACAAAACCCCCAAGCTTTCCTGATGTCCACACTGTATCTATAATAGAGGAAGGCAGGGAATGTGAAGACCATGGGTCTCAAATGCCTGGTCATTGGTGCAGTTCTGTGGGTCATCAAGAGTCCTTTAATAATAGCCAGAAGTTCCAAACCAGACAAAAATAAGTAAATAAGTGAATCCTGATTTCCAACCACAGAGTTACAAATTCCAGAAGTAAGAACTGGGTAAACTGGGCTCTGGTAGCTCATGTTCATAATCTTAGCTACTCAAGAGTCTGAGATCTGAGGATCATGGTTAAAAGCCAGCCTAGGCAGGAACATCTATGGGACTCAATAAACTGCTAAAGAAGCCAGAAATGGAGCTCTGGCAAAAGAAGCTTAGGAACAGCACCCAGGTCCCTGAGTACAAGCCCCAGGACTGGCAAAACAAACATAAAACAGAAATCACTATCATCAAACATCTAAGTGAATGAAAGACCTGCGATGAATTCTTGAGCACCCCTAGTCCTACCTTTATGGAGTTTTATGAATGCGAAACGGAAGTCAGTCCTTTGGCGCTCTACCGGCTGCCTCAAAATGGCAGTTCAATCTAGAGAATTATTTCCTGCTTCTGTGAGGTGTCCTGAAAATAAAAGGGTTAAGTCTCAAAACACAAAAGCTTCTGTTCTGGAAGCAGCCCAACTTCAAGAGGACACTTGCAGTCTTCAGGAAGCTTCACCCCGTGATTCAGTGCCCCCCACTTTCTGCTGGGATGTCATGTTCCCCAACCCTCACAGGTGGCATTTGTGCCCCTAGGCTTTCCAAACTACAGAGTATCTTTGGGTTGTTCCCATGAGAAATAGTTTCTGTGCCATCCCATCTGGCCCATGTGCATCTCTCTCCAGTGGCCTGGCTATTTAAAAGACCAAAGGGACTTCATATTACATGGAACTGCCAAACAACAACAATAACATCCTTCCCGTGTTTGGCAGTTCCATGTAATATGAAGTCCCTTTGGCCTCTTTCTTGGATGGACTGGTTTTCAACATCAACAGATATAATTAGGAACTAAACCAAGCATATGAATTCAAGACTGCCTCATGACCACGCAAGGGAGCTTTATCTTGGAAAAGGAGCCACACAGGACCAGCCAGCTTTGGGCTAGCCCAGCAGATCACAGCCAGCCCAGCATCTCCTGGGCTCACAGCTCAGCCTCCACCAATACAGCATGCTCTTTGATGCACAGAGCTTAGTTTACAGGCACAGTTGAGAGAACTCACACAGGCTTGCAGGCTGCACAAAAGAGAATACACAATTTGCCCACAACCAGGCTTCATCATCATCTTATTGCTTCTCTTTCTTCAATAAAAAAATTGCCAGTTACCAAATGCCAGTTATTTCCAGAGGTGTGGTTGTAGGAAAAGTGAAATCAAGTTCCAGAGTGTCGAATGTAAAGACAAAATTTGGAAAGTATATGCTGGGAGCCAGTGGCTCACACCTGGAACCCTAGGAGGCTGAGACCTGAGGATCACAGTTCTAAGCCAGTCTGAGTAGGAAAGTCTGCAGAGACTCTTATCTCTAACTAAACACCAAAAAAATCAGAAGTGGAGCTGTGGCTCAAGTGGCAGAATGCCAACCTTGAGCAATAAATCTCAAGGATAACGCTTGGATGCTGAATTCAAGCCCCAGGCTATATATGACAGGCCATTGGAGATTGACCACTAAGAGGCTGATACATATGTTAAAAAAAACAATAATTTCCCTATATCTATCTCTTCACATGATTAAAGTGATTTGATTTCCAACAGTATACTCCATTACTTTAATATCCTATGAAGAGTAACTTACAAATGCTCTATTTCATATGAAACATTTATATAGTGAGAAAATAAATGAAAATATGTTGGAAATAAATGAGAGTAAATATAATATATTCATGGACCAATGCAGGTTTAACTGTAACTATAGACTCATAGACCATTTTCTCCTCCAGATCTTAGCCTTTAAGATCAGACTGGATTTTTAACAAGTTTTAAGGGGTATCCAGTGTGCAGACAGAAGACAGGGGATCATGGGAACATCTCAGTCCCAAAAAGAGTGCAAGCACCACCAGCCCTGGAGGAAAGGCCCTCAGTCCCAGGAAGCAAGTCTGATAGGGCACACACACATGAACACAGCACATGCTTTCCCCTTCTGCACTGGACAAGTCACTTCTCAGACAGCCAATAAAGCCAGAAAGCATAGACATGTTCCTTTCTGCTTTTAAACGTGAGTGTGTGTGTGTGTGTGTGTGTGTGTGTGTGTGTGTGTGTGTGTGTGTCTATATCTGGGTCTGTGTTTTGTTCGAATGTTAAGTTGAAATATAACAAAAAGTGTTAAGGGAGGGCAGGTTAATTTGGGAATGAGCCATTTCTGGAAGGTCCTGGGTTATTTTGTAGCTTAAGACTGAGATTCTGGATCAATATGCGTTGAAATTAGGTTTTTGATCTTTCTTTTCTTTCTTATCTTTCTTTCTTTCTTTCCTTCCCCCCTTCTCTCTTTCTCTTCTTTTTTTAATAACCAAGTGAGCCATGGTTCTCTTAGCCTGCTTGAGCTGCTATATCAAAATATTACAGGCAGGGTGGTTAAGCAATCGACTTATTTTCTCACATTTTTAAGCAACAGATTTATTTTCTCACATTTCTGGAGACCAAAGTTTATGGTTAAAGTATCAGCCAGAGTAGGCTGGTACTTTCTTTCCTTCATTCCCTTCCTTTCCCCTTCCCCTTCACCCCTTCTTCCCTTCCTTTCTTTCTTCCTTTCTTTCTTCCTTCCTTCCTTCCTTGCCTCCCTCCCTCCCTCCCTCCCTCCCTTCCTCCCTCCCTCCCTCCTTCTCTTTCTTCCTTCCTTCCTTTCTTCCTTCCTTCATTCCTTCCTTCTTGTGCTGGGAATTGAATTTAGGTACTCATGAATTTTAAGCATTTCCACCTTTAGCCAGTATCTCTTCTGAGAATGATGTTAACCCTACCATATCAAGGTCTGGCCCATTCTTGTGACCTTATTTAATATCGATTATCCTATCTCCAAAGTCAGCCCCAGAGTAGAATCAGAACTTTCAACATGTGAACTTGGGTGGAATTCAAACACTCAGTCAATAGTGAGTAAACATCTGTCATAGGAAGAGAGTGATTCAAAGCAAAGCCTATTATTCTGCCTGTATTCATGAAGCTTGTCTAGTAAAGATCTTACTTTGATTAGAGATGTCCAATAAATGAAGAGTAAATGAGAAGACCTTGGGATTTCAGCTCTGGGTTTGAACATCATCCATTTTTGTCTTTCACATCAGCATCTCAAATTTCACCAACATGTTCAGGTTGTAACTCCTCTGATTGAGGAAATAAGGCTTGCCTTACCTTACTTAATAGGCAATTAGTTTTTACAATTAAATAAGTCATGATTAATGACTTTGTTAATTGTTCTTCTTCAATGTGCTCATTAGGAAAATGCTTAAAACTCTGAGCAACATTCATTCTTTGAGTTCATTATGCTCCATCACAGTGAACCCAAAGCTGAGAAACATCAACATTGCTTTTCAGGAGACTAGAACCAAGTATAAAAAGATAGGCAAAGTGAGCACTGGTAGTCACACCTGTAGTCCTAGCTACTCATGAAGCTGAGATATGAGGATGCAGTTCAGAGCCAGCCTAGGCAGGCAAGTCTGTGAGACTCTTATCTCCAATTAATCACTAAAAAGCTGGAAGTGTAGCTGTGGCTCAAGTAATAGAGTGCTAGCCTTGAGCAAAAGAAGCTCTGGACAGTGCCCAGGCCCTGAAAACAAGCCATAGGACTAACATACAATGAGAAAGAAAGAAGGAAGGAAGGAGAGAGAGAGAGAGAGAAAGAGAGAGAGAGAGAGACAGAGAGAGAGAGACAGAGAGAGAGAGAGAGAGAGAGAGAGAGAGAGAGAGAGAGAGAGAGAGAGAGAGAGAGAGAGAGAGAGAATGGGAGAGAAAGAAAGACGGAGGGAGGGAGGAAAGTGGGGAGGCAGCAGGCAGGCAGGTCTTTTCTTTATCATCAGAAAGTTCTGTTGTGTGGAAGTGTCCTGGTTGTTTCTCCACGTACTGGGTCTAGAATATTTGATTGTTTCCAGTTTGGGATCATTATAAATAAAACTGACTGTGGACCCTTACATATAGGGCTTAGTACAAAATTCTGTCTTGGATCAACCCATAGTGAAATTTCTGAATCATACAGCAGGTGTGTATTTGCCATTCTTTGGGGAATGGTACTAGACACCTTTCTGTATCTTACATTTTCTTTTCTATTTTTCTTAATGCTGGCACTCTACCACTTGAGCTTCCACTTCCAGCTTTTTAGTAGTTAATTGGAGGTGAGTGTCCCATGGACTTTTCTGCCCTGGTTGGTTTTTGAACTGCAATTTCTCTCCTCCCCTCCCCCTTGCTCCCTTCTCTCTGTTCTTCCTTCCTCTCTCATCCCTTCCCCTCCCCTCCAATCCCTGCATTCTTCTCTCTGTCTTCCTGTCACCTGATCCTGCTCCCTTGATATGCAGTGCCACTATAGACCCAAAGCCATGGAACTAATCACCATTTTCTCAAACCTTTAAATCTAAGAGCCAAAATAAACCTTTCCTCCTCTTAAGTTGACTTTCTAAAGTATTTTGTGATAGAACACAACTATAAGACATAAATGAAGGCTCTTTTCTGACTAGACTCTGGTGTTTCTTCAACTTAGATATGACTAAGAAGCATTTTTGAGAATTAAGTTACCAGTGTGGGTTCTTGAATCTTGCTAGCTGTTTTCACTTCTTGATCTGGATTTAAGAATCCCATCTTTCCATAAATATTTCATCTTCTTCCATTGGCATGATCTGCAACTTATTTCTCAAGCACAAATAATAATAAATAATAAATGGAGAGAGAGAGCGAGAGAGAGAGATTCAATTTCCATTGCAGAGTACAGCAGTTGAACAAATTCTAGTCACCAACTTGACTTCCTTTAAGTCCCATGTTCACCATTTGCTAACTGGATGAAGTATGTAACCAGTCTGTGCCTCCATTTATTCATTCATAAAAGGGGGCCATACCTGTACCCGCCTCCTATGCTTGTGATAAACATTAAGTAAACAACTGTTAAGCACCTAGAACTATGCCTGGGATATACCAAATCTTGCCCGCATGAGAAAAGGAATGGAATCTCTAGGAATCCAGCCACAGGGATGGTGGTCAGTGCTTTGGCAATGTCTTTCATCATCACCCCCCACACAAAAAAACCAACTTCATTCCCTCTCTGTTCACTCACTCTTTCCAGTCTGAAGACATTCATTAACATCAATTCTGGAGAGGCCCACAATCTTTGCTTGCAAAGGACCTAGAATATCCCAAGGGGCTCTCTAGCCCTAAGTCAACTTTGTTGCTTTCTCCTATTTAAATCCACAATCTCTGCCAAAAAAAAAAAAAATAAACCAACACAGTAAAGCTTGCTGATAGCCACTCCATCTGTATTATGGCACACAATGATGGCTGGAACTTAAAGGTTTGATATATAGGTCTATTTTTTTATTGCCAGTCCCTGCCCCTGAGGAAAGTATTAAAATTTCCAGATGAGTAACCCAACAATAAATAGATGAGACAGTTGCTGTGACTATCTGATTTTTTGCATAATAATGAGATATTGCTGGATAATGCTCCCCGCCATCCCCAGTTTGTCTAAATTATCATTTTGATTGGTCAAATGTATAAGAAAGATATACCAATAAAGTCATGTCAAGTGCACTGTTGTAAATGGATACAGGATGGAGATTTCCTTACATTTGAGGTGTGTGGAGGGGGGGAAGGGTAGTATGATCTGGGCTTTTCAGTAAGTTACTTTAAGCAGAGGTTTTCTTTAGCCAATTCATAATCAAAGGCATCTCGGATGTTAACTTGTCCAGGGCCATGTTGCATAAACATGAGGTCGTTTGTCTCTTCTAAGGCCTTGTGTGTTGTTTTTGAAATTGAACATAAGCACCAAATTTGGAGCAAAAGGATTGTTTCTGGATGTCTGGAGGTTTGTTTTGTGTGCAGCGCTTTTCGCTTGATTTTGCATTCCTGAGATAGAACATCAGACAACTTGAGAGAACTTTTGAATCTGTGGTGTCCAATCATTAGGAAGCAAGGTGTCAGCAAATCCAAACAGCTCTGTCTCCATCTTCAGCAGCAACTGTAGTGAAACACAAGGAGTTTACAAGTTCCAAATAGGGATGAAAACTAAAATTGCCTGAAGTAGTTTGACTTGCAACTTCTCTTTCTTCTTGGTTGCATAACACTTGGTTTTCGTATGTTTGGTATTTCATCCTGGATTTTATTTAAAATGGTTTTTTTTCTCCCCTCTCTTATTTTTCTGTGCAGTATGGTTGATATCATCCTTGGTGGTTATTTAACTGTTGCATGGCTCTTTGCCTGTGAGCTAATTAAGGTCCGAGTCTGTTGGCATGGCTTGTGTGCTCAGAAGAGCTTGTAGATACTAGACACTCAAACACAGCACAGATCTAGCATGCAGGTTTCACTTGTTTATTGTTGTTGTTGTACCAGTATTGGGGCTTAAACTCAGAGCATTGTCTCCTGGCTTTTCTCTCTCAAGATTGACACTCTGCCTCAACTTTTTCGGGTTTTTTTTGGTGGTTGACTGGAGATAAGAATCTCATGGACTTTGCTTCCCAGGCTAGTTTTGACTAGCAATTGTTAGATCTCAGCCTCTTGAGTTGCTACAATGATAGGCATGAGCCACCTGCATCCAGCATAGCACTTAGTTTGAAATGCTAAATATTTTAGCATGCTTTGAACATTTTCCAACACAGCACAACAACGGAGTGGAAAACAGCTTGGCATTCATCATAAATAAGAGGGACCATCATTTATTCTATAACATGCACCTGTTAGTTCATTTACTATCTACAGCTCAGCAGAGAGAAAAGCTTCCAGAGGAAGAAACTGAAAGTTCCCAATGTTAGGTGTTCAAGTCAATGTGGCATAGTCAGGCAGTGAATTTGTCACCTGTCAGAAACTAAGACTCTTTTGCTGTCACGAAGTCATGCATCCTTTGCTAAGAACTATATAAACTCATCCCCGTTTTTCTGTTAAATATCCTGGCCAATGACCTGACGAACTCAGTGTCAGCCCCAGTGTGGAGTTTATTTATGAGAAATCTAATTCAACCACGGGGCTACGGGCCTTCTTTTTTTTTTTTTCTTTGCCAGTCCTGGGGCTTGAAATTAGGGGCTGAGCACTGTCCTTGGGCTTTTCTCAAGTCTTTACCCTTGAGCCACAACACTACTTCCTGGCTTTTTCTGGGTATGTGGTACCAGGGAGTCAAACTCAGAGCTTAATGTGTGCTAGGCGAGCACTCTTCCACTAGGTTACACTCCTGGTCCCTTAATCCTTCTTAGAGTGACTAAAATGAAGACTGGAAGTCAGCTTTCTGATGCAGAAGACTATAGATTTTAGCAAGAAGATACTTTAGGAAATAGGAAAAAGACACAGGAAAAATTATGATTTGTTGTTGTTGTTATTTTAAAAATGATGTACCTCTATTTGTCCATTGAGGGGTATCTGGGCTGAGTCCATACCTTGGCTATGACAAACAGGGCTGCATTGAACATGGTTGTGCTGTTGGCTTTACTGTATCAAGAAAATCACACACACACACACACACACTCACACACACGTGGGAACTTTATTCATCTCATCCATAAGAAAGAATGATACTGCATCATTTACAAAGAAATAGAAGGAAGGACCTGGAAAAAAAGATTATGTTAAGTCAAGCCCAGAGAGACAAAGTTTGCGAGATTTTTTTCTCCCATGGGAAGTCTGGAATTAGTTTAAAAACACATAAGTAAATACTTTGTGGTGTACGTAAGTGTATACAAATTTATTAACTGAAATATAGTAGATTCAAGGAAGAACTCAGTTTACTTCCTTAGAAAGGCTAAGTTGAAGTTCAACAAAATAGATGCCAGAAACTGGGTATTTGAAAAGGGTGGGGTGAGAATAAGGGGAAGGGAGTAAACAAATGAAGAGAATTAGGGAGTAGAATCAGTCAACAACTCAATGTATATCCTACAAACTTGAGAAAAGTGAAAGAGGCAGGGAGTTTGGCCTAGTGGTAGAGCACATGCCTAGCATGCATGAAGACCGGGGTTTGATTCCTCGGTACCACATACACAGAAAAAGCCAGAAGTGGTGCTATGGCTCAAGAGGTAGAGCTTTAGCCTTGAGAAAGCCCAAGGACAGTGCTCAGGCCCTGAGTTCAAGCCCCTGGACTGTCAAAAAAAAAGAAAAGTAAAGGAAGGAGCCCTTGGAAAGGATGAGTGAGAACGTTGAAAGAGATAACACTGATCAAGATGCATTATATTTATAAACTGCTTTGCACAACTACTTAAAGATAAATACAATTATACTTATAATTTATACATGTATAAACAAATTATATATATATCAATAAATATGCTTGATGCTGATGGCTCACATCCATAATCCCAGCTACTCAGGGGGCTGAGATCTGAGGACCATGGTTAAAAGCCAGCCTGGGCAGGAATGTCCATGAGACACTTTTCTTTTTTTAATTTAATTTTATTGTCAGAGTAATATCTAAGGTAATGAGTCAATTTCCTGTTGAAAGAAAACTGGAAGTGGTGCTGTGGCTCAAAGAGCACTGGCCTTGAGCAAAAAGAATTCAGGGACAGTATCTAGGCCCTGAGTTCAAGCCCAACAAAAGAAAAGAAAAAGAATAAAGAATAGATTAAAATTGATTTTGCTGACTTATAAACATTGGAGGTCTTTTTTTTTTTTTTTGGTGCCAGTCCTAGGGCTTGAACTCAGGGCCTGAGCACTGTCCTTGGGCTTTCTCAAGGCTAGAGCTCTACCACTTGAGCCATAGCACCACTGCTAGCTTTTCTATGTATCTATATAGTACTGAGGAATCAAACCAGGGTCTTTGTGCATGCTAGGCAAGCACTCTACCACTAGGCCAAACTCCAGCCCCACATTGGAGGTCTTTTAAAAAGTTCCTTGTTACCTTTAAATTGTACAGAGGGGCTTCGTTTTAACATGTAAGTTTATGAGCACAATGCATCTGAATCAATGTCCACCATTTCATTCTCCCCATTCACTCCCAACCCCACCCATTTCACCATCTTCCCTCAAATATCCTAGTTTCATTGTCACATAGGTTTACTGAATGTTATGACTGCTTTCTCCTACTTCCTCTCTTCATTCATCTCCCCTTCACCTCATTCCCCTTGAAAAATCAAGGTCCAATGTCCTGTTATTCATTTCATTAAACTACTACTTCATGGTTACACCATTGGAATGCTCCTTTGCATTTATCAAGCTTTAGTTGATGTATTTGCCCATCTATGTGTATGACACTTTATATATTTATATACATTTATAGATCAGATCTAACTTCCACATATGAGAAATTATGTGTGTCCCTTGTCTCTCTAAACCTAACTTACTTATCTCTGGGTCCAACCATTTCTCCGCATAATGATATAATATCGTTTCCCTGATGGTTGAGTAAAATTCACACACATATTTTTTTTCTTGATTGGTAAGTACCATTAGAGGGCTTTCCATCTTTGAGTGTCTTCTTCCATTTCTTTCTTCAACATTTTGTAGTTCATTGCAATGAACTACATTAAAATGGGTCTTCCTTTTCCAAGTCTACAAGGAGTCTAAAGAACTTAAACCCGCTTAAATTTAAAGAGCTTAAATTCTGCATAGGCAAGAGAATGTCTAATAACTATTTCTAATTTTCTTTCTTTCTTTCCTTTTTTGTGGGTCCCTGAGCTCTTCAACTCAAGGCTACTGCCCTACCACTTGAGCCACAGTGCCACTTCCCATTTTCTAGTGATTAATTGGAGAGAAGAGTCAAATGTTCAGGCCGGGAGTTTGGCCTAGTGGTAGAGTGCTTGCCTAGCATGCACGAAGACCCAGGTTCGATTCCTTGGTACCACATACTTAGAAAAAGCCAGAAGTGGTGCTGAGGCTCAAGTGGTAGAGTTCCGGCAAAAAAAAAAAAAAAAAAAAAAGAGTCAAATGTTCTTTCGTGCTGGTTTGAAATGCGATCCTCAGATCTCAGCCTCCTGAGTGGCTAGAATTACAGGTGTGAGCCACAGTGCCCGGATTATTTCTAATTTTCTATCTTTCTGTGATAAACACTAACAAAGACCTAACTTTGGGTGAATTTTTTTTTGCTTTTTTTTTTTTGCCAGTCATGGGACTTGAACTCAGGGCCTGAGCACTGTCCTTGGACTTTTCTCAAGACTAGAGCTCTACCACTTGAGCCACAGCACCACTTCCAGCTTTTTTCTATGTATGTGGTACCGAGGAATTAAACCCGGGCCTTCGTGCATGCTAGGCAAGCACTCTACCACTAGGCTAAACTCCCGACCCACTTTGGGTGAATTTTAATCTTCTATTCTCCCCTCATTCATCTAGACACAGTCTTGGAAACCTTTTTACCCATATCAGTCACCAGCATGTGAAAACTGCACAGAATCACTTCACTAAATAGTGGAAAAGCAAAAAGCAAAAACGGAGTCAAGTCTTCTGACCAAGGTATATATTTTTTCAGGACTTTTTGACATTTGTGGCAGATGATGCTTAGTACTGTCTGTTGAACTGGACTGACTCATTATGAATCAGATTGACTGGAAGTGAGTTAAAAGTATGTGTGGGTCCGGGCACCAGTGGCTCACTCTTAGCTACTCAGGAGTCTGAGATCTGAGGATGGGGATTTGAAGCCAGCCAGCGGCAGGAAAGACTCATCTCCAATTAACCATCAGAAAATCAGAAGTGGAGGTGTGGGTCAAGTGGAAGAGCACCAGTTTTGTGTGTACGAAGTGAAGTGAGCCAAGATGAAGGTAGAGATAATCTACTGGTGAACGATGGTTGGACTAGTTTTGATACTAGGAAAACAGTTGTGAGCAATTTTGGTTTCACAATTCAACCACCTGCCATCACCCTCCCACCCCCGCCCCCCACATACACAGAAGCAACACTGATTTCAGAGCTGATGACATGGCTCACGTGGATAGAAGTTCAAGGTCAACCAGGGATAGAAAAATTCACCAGACCCTCTTCTTAACTAATAGCTGGGCACTGTAGTTCATGCCTGTCATCCTAGCTATACTGAGGAGTTAAGGCTGGTCCAGGCCCAGGAATAGAAAGAAGTGGTTCCCTGTCTCAATAACAGCCATCATTAAAGAAAAAGTAAGGGTGGGGGGGACAGGTTAGATACGTGGGTCACCAACAGAGAACTTGATTAGCAAGTGAGTGGTCCTGAGTTCGAAACTCAGTTTATACAACCTCATTTACTTATATTCTCATTTACTTAAGAATGGAACAAAAGCAGGCTTCTTATCTATGCTAAAGCGACCTATTTTTACAACTTCAGATTGTTGAACCATCAGCTGTTTCCTTGTGACACTGTTTTGACAGGACCAGGAGGAAAGCTTTATCCTGGCTCCTTCTCTCTCCCCTGCCCTTTCCCTCTCAACACATACACACACACACACACACACACACACACACACACACACACACACACACACACTTGTTGGTATTTCCAGACAAGCTATATATTTGTAAGTCATTATGCCATGGCAGGCAGATCTAGTGGGGAGCTCATATACAAGGAGAGCTTTTTTTTTGTTGCTGTTGTTCTGTGAAAACATTCTTAGTTGTAATGTGTCTCTGAGGAGCAGCTCTAATTAATGCAAAACACTCTAGATGCTGCTTAATAAATACTAAGCTTCTTCTAAGTGGTGCAAAATTAAGATCCTTTGCTGCAACAGATTTTTCCATATGCTGGTATATGCTGGAATCAGATAAATGTGTTACATTTCATGAAAAAGAGAGCAATGTGCGGGCAAAGCAAAATCTTGGAAGTAATTATTGTTGCAAACCAACAAGTCTTTCCTTACTACAGACCTCAATAAACTCAGCTAATGGGGAACCCTCTGGGGGAAAAAAATTAACTGAGTAAATAAAAATATATGCATACAGGATGTAGAGCACAATGTTTCTAAACAACAGATAATTAAAGAATGCTAGGAACTTACTCTGTTCTAATGAATGCTCTCAGAGTTAACTCCTTCAAAAGCTGGCAACTGATTTGACATTTGCTATATGTAGACACAGGCAAATGGGGTTGTCTCAGGGACCTTTTATCCAAATATTTCTGATATTCTGGAAGGAAAATAATCTTCCCAGGAAGGTCTTATTTAGCTAGCTCTGATGTTTCATGGATAACTTCTGATTGGCTTATTATTAATTCCAGTCCATTTGGTAATTTCTAGTTGTGAAACAAGGAAATATTTCTTCAAGATCTTTTTTTCTTTTTAGGTAAGTCTAAGAGACTTCCCCTCCTCCTCTTACACCCAGTTCAAAATCCACAAATAAAGATAAAATGTATAAATATAGTCTTGTAAGTTTTTAGCTACACTAAAAAGTATTATAGGATGCCAAGACATTAAAGGAAACAAAAACAATAGAAAACTCACCATGTATTCTCCCTGAGATCAGATCCTATTTATATTTCAAATTCATGAAAAACTGGCTAATTCTTCTGCAATTGGACCGTTTCTTTTTCCTATTAGGCTGTAGACTCCATTTTCACAGTCACTGTAGACTCCTAAAATGATGATACATAAAAGTTACTAACACCCACCAAAGTCAAAACTGCCAGCTACAGAAGTTAATCACAAAACAGTAGCATTCTCCCAGACCATTATGGAACTTGCCTGCATGAGTACAAGAGGAAAAACGCAGGAAAATTCTGACTTGTGCATTCTAACCAAAGAACATCTTCTCTCTAGATTTTACTGGATTATGTCTGATCTACAAAGGGCTCAAACAGGGTAACTAGTAAAAAGTTGTGTATGTTGGGGGTGGCGGGGGGAAGAGAGCAATTGTGGTTGAAATCTCAGCTTTCAAGCCTTTTGTGATATAAGTGAACAGTGATTAGTTTCAAGAACAAAACAAAATAACAACAACAACAAAAATCTTGAGAGCCCAGATTTTGGTCTTTGAAACTAGCTGTTTATATAACCCAAGCCTGGAGATGTGTGTGTGTGATAGAATGATGTTTATATCGACGCAGACAAAGATTTGCTTAAATCCAACCTATTCTCTCAGACCTGAGCGTTAATCGATCACCAAGAAGAATTCCTTGGAAATCCTCAGAGTCCCACACTGCCCGCCCCCCACTCACTCTCTTCCCCTCCCCCATTTTTTTCAGAAGCCCAAGGATGCCTGCTTCATCTTTCACTGTAGTGCAAACAGATCCCCGCAAAGAGAGGAAGATAAAATGAATTTAAATTCCAAAGGGGTTCCAGTGCCCGTTTCCTAGTCCCCCAGTCAGCAATGTGTTTGTGAAAATTCAGGCTTTT